>NC_087217.1:72183134-72210634 GCF_015104395.2 Macrobrachium nipponense | reverse complement strand
TTCTAACATCTGGTCTTAGCATAAGACATCATATAGTTACAGCAAAGTCCTTGACGGTTGAACATCGTAACAAGCTCTTTTGATCTACTTAAATTGTGAATAGCTTGAGCATTGGCAATGTGCCGCGGTGTTTCTTTCTAGCCATTGTGAATTATGGTATAAGCAACATGAAACAGTGCATTTTATCTACGTTGAGTAGTTGCTGATTTGATGAATGACGGTGCTAATGCCTGTGGGAACTTGTCCCACTGCTTTGGCCGACATTGTTCATACTCGATTTCAGCTCTTGTTAGGCCATTATGTATCACAAAATATTTCACCTAAAAACTTCAGAAGACAATTGCTATCAATTTCAGAGTTCATTTTATGCTAATATTGAACTCAGCATACGGGAAAGCATATAAAATGACATGACTCACCCTTAATATCAAGCATATTAATTTTCAAAAAAATAATTCCCATGAAAAATCAAGATGGCGTACATTTCTCAAAAATGACTACTGGTCAGACCATGTCACCAATTTTTTTATATTCACTATTGATAGTACAAACTGTCTAAATAAACAAAATTTCTGGCTCTTTAAGTTCCAACTGAACTTCCCTGGCTCCTGAAGTATAGCGGGTGGATTACGTGACGAATTGTCACCTGATCATTAAGTCACAAAGGAATGCAATCAGAACCTTGAGAACACTCGTGTGTGTACGTTTGTACACCCATCAGGGCGCATCCAAAACGAAATATATTCTGATAGTGAATCAAGGACAGGCTCATTAGCAGACCAGAAAGTTAACGATTACTGAGTCTGAGGAGAAGGCGCACAGATGATCCAAAGAAAGAGATGGATTCAATGTAACCACATAGAATGGGAACTCTTGATTTATTTGACTGACCTTTATCACTCAGTTAGTGGGAAAATATAGATTATTAAGTGAATTAATGTCTTGGTGGAAAGTGGTGCGTAGAATTCATTTGAGATTTTTTTTTTTAGGAGTATTTACAATTCATGTTTCAGATGTTTCAATTCATTTTCCTTTTTTTATGTTAGTTTTTGGGGAAATGAAGGTTGTTCTATTTTTTTTATATCTTGGAGTCTGGTTTAGTATAGATTTAAGGACTCTGAAAATAGTAACAGAGATGCTGGTCCCATATATATCTAAAAGCAGCTATAGATGATCAGTTTGCAAACGGAATTCTCTTGTTCTCTTATCATCAAATCTCATGAAACACCTAATTTCCTCAAATCTTTCAACGGACATTGTTGCATTGTAAAAAGGGTTAGAAAGAGGGTCACCAAATAATTTTCTTATTGGGACATCCCATTGCATTTCAGAGCCTGCTAAAAGAACTATGCCGATAAAAGCAAAAAATTCACTCTTTGTAATTTCTTTCCAATTTTTCTTTTGTGCCCTTCCTATCCGATTTCCTGTGGTAGCTAAAGAAGTAGACGGATAAACATCACTAGTAACTTCAGTTATACTCTCATTATTGCTAACTGCAGGTAGATGTTGAGTGTTTCCTGCAATATCACTAATGCCTGAATTATGAGCATTCCTAACACCATCGTAACTCTCTGAAAAATTAATTGTACTTATCTTTTCAGCACTCATTTGTTCACTTTCAGTACAAATTACTATTACTTTCTTCATCTGACTCTTCCATATCCGAAATGTTTCCTGAACTCCTTTGTCTAGCAACAAGAGAACAATAATCAGGATCATCTATATCAGAAATATCACTGTCCTCATCGGTATCCAAAAACTCTGAATTAACTGTTTTGGACAACTCATCGGCACTCCGGCAACTTGCTTTTCGTTTAGCCATTCTGAAAACAGAAATAAATACAATAATTATCTTATAAATAGAAGCAAATTGTCATAAATAATGTAAAAATAAAGCGAAAATCAGAATATGAATATTGCGAAAATGATTCACCATTAATTTCAAGATTACTCTTTGAGAGCTTGCATGCTCTAAAAATGTCAGCCAAATCACCTCTGAAAAATAGATAAATTGTCAGTATTTGCATACTGCAATCTTTCACCTTTCAAAGTTCCTAATGGTTCATCACGTTCAAGTGTTGAGTTGCACTTATCAGCTGAAGAGTATTTTCCTTACTGTTATAACTCGTGTGATGAGATTCCAGTAAATGTTTGATAGTGCTTACAAGGACGCTAAAAACAACAATTGAAAACTCAATTCCCAATGATCTTCAAGGATTGTTGATACTTTTTTGTAAATTACATATCTGTAAATAACGTAATTTCATATGCATTTTTATAAAAAAAATCCATATTATCTTTTTTACAGTGTTATACCTATAATTCAACGAAAACATAATATAATCTGAAGATTATTCATGTATTAATTAATATCTAAAGTGGAAATAAACGAAATAAAAGAGAAAAGCTCTTACCGGGTCTCAGAGACCCAGTTCCTGCAAATTACAAATACACATTGAAATTATGCGCCTGTCCCAAAGACATTAATATATTTGGTGTTTTGTACTAATAAACATATTTTATGATACATTTTCAAGGATTACATGAAATATGAATGCTCTCACATGAATAGAATGCAGCGTTATCAAGATACGAAAAACCGTCCGGGTCCAATAGACCCATTCCTGCATCTAAGGGTTAAGGTGGGTGCAAGATATCTGTTGAGAAGGTCCACATTACCAAGGTTTCGTTTTAGATAAGGCCGTAAATAGGCCTTGTATATATATATATATATATATATATATATATATATATATATATATATATATATATATATATATATATATATATTGATACAAGACTACACAAAAACACTTACCAATGAATCTGGATTTGCGTTGCAAGAAACATATTTGCTAGACAAACTGGTAACTAATGAAATCATATGATTTGTTTCCTTGGACACACACAAACACACACACACACATTACATGCACGCACACAATTTATTGTGAAATATATGTCAATAAAAAAACAAAAATTATATGGTTAGTTTTTAAGATATGGCGTCAGGCTTTTTTTTCAAAGGTGTCGTACTCAGTTACATCTCGGGAGAATGCCACTGGGTAAAAAGGTCATTTCTGTCGTCGTCGAGGGTAAAAGACATTGTTTCATTTGGAAAGATTATAAGGACACTTCAGTGAACTTGAAAGATAGGATGAACTCGAAAGGAAAGTGAAATAAACTGAGGACACGAATGGAAAAGAACGGTGACGGTGGAAAGATGTAGATAATTTGTAAGTTGTGATAATGGGGAACGTACAGTGACTCAAAGGAAAGGCAGCAAACAGAATGAAAACTGTTTATAACGAGACAAATTAACCTTATGGAAATTTAAGACTTATGTGTTTATTTACGAAAGAAATGATGTTGTGCCTGACTTTGGAATGTGTTGACATGTGACAGATCGAGTTAGAAATAGCTAGTGGTTTCTAGGTGGATATCCAAGAACTAGCTCACTTATTTATAGATATATGCACTGGTTGATCAGTGATAGATGTACACCATCGTAGTTTGATCAGTGATAAATGTAAAGGGTCGTAGTAGTATGTCAAGAAACGATAATTGAAACCTCATGACTCAATGGCTGCGGCTATAGTTACAAGGAATATTTGTTACTTCGCTTTGATTCCCAATAACATTCGGTAAACTATAGACATCAAGAGGTCTTTTGTCAATAGAAATAAGAAATATAATTCTCTGATAACTGCAATTTTGACTTTTATACTTGGTCGAAAGTGTCCTCTATAGGCTCTCTACCTTTTCATTTCTCCCTCCGTTATCTAGCACGGCTCCATAACTAAAAGCCGTTTTTCAGGAGTAGAGAATAAAGAGATAAAAATTGATCTCCATTTCCTAACAATGGGTTCAATTTCTTCCTCTTTCGCGCCTGCCTCGGCAGCATCGTGAGCGTATTCATTCCTCCGGTTTTCCTCTCTAAAAGGCAATTTTTGGGTGTTGGGGAACACAAATGAATGGAGGTCCTGGGAAGTACAAGTCGATCTTCCATGGGATTACCCTTGTCAAATGGAAACTATCATTGTGCTTACATTGTTACATACTATATCCCGTTTTAGTGTTTTACTATTTCTATTTTTATATCCCTGGCTCCAGCAGAAGTATTGCCATCCATGTTTCTTGACTTTATCTTGTAAATGTTTCTAGAATGACGTCATTAGAAGTCATCACTTATTTAGTTAGGTATAGCGTCAACTGAATTTGATAACATCTGACATAATCAATACTAGAGAACATAAGTAATACTAGTTGTACACTTTCCGCCTCTGCGCTCCTCAGAAAACTTAGACTTTTTTTATAGTCGATGGCTTATGCTAGCACACATATACACACACACACGCATACAAACACACACACACACACACACACACACACACACATATATATATATATATATATATATATATATATATATATATATATATATATATATATATATATGTATATATATATATTATATATATATATATATATATATATTATATATATATATATATATATATATATATATATATATAATGCGCGTGTGTGTTTGCTAGCACAGAAGTTAAATAACTAACTAAGAGAGATAAAAGAAGGTCTGCTAATGAAAAGTTTGCAGAAACTGAAAAATTAATGAATAAAGATAATGGTCGGTGCCAAACGATAGCATATAAAGCAATTAGAGAGCTGAGTGAGGATATGCCAGACAGGGATATGAAAGGTAATAAATTTTGAATTCAGAAATAAATGGAAACTGAAACAGTTTTCAAAAGACCTGTCCCCCCCAGAAGGCGGGGAGCAGGAGATGACTGTAGGGGAGATTTTGAGGAGTTAGACCAGGACAGAATGTGGTGACGTGATTTCATCAATGCATTATGAATCCCAGTGGGTGCCACAGAAAATGGTTGATTGAATGAGATACATATACTATATATCAAGGTCCGAAGTGGGAGAGGGCCAGGTATGTTGATAATATGACTTTATTAAAGTTGCCGATGTTTCTGGACCACATGTCCTATTTACAAGGCTAAAATGAAAGACAAATTTACAGTTATTAAGATAACGCGGACAAAAACTAAATTCAAAATTGAAATTTTCATAGAATCATTAAAACGGATAATCGAGCATTGAAATACAGAATAGAAGATACACTTAAGCAGCCCATTCACGATCAGTAATTACTGAAGGAATTCCTTCAGTGTCAGAACTAGCACGTCCACTAACGGTCAGTGCGTTCATCAGTGTAGGATAGACTACCGTGGTGATTAGACAATCGAAATGGCTTCCTCTATTTTTTGTGATGAGTTATTGTTGATGGGATTAGGGCTTGTTGCGGCGCATTCTACTTTGAAGAAACGAAGAAAGACTAAATCAAAATGGTGTAAGGATTGGCTACAGGGAAAGGATTTAAAATCACACATATTTTTGATGGAAGAATTGAGATTTGAACCACAAGACTGGCTTAATTATTTAAGAATGGACGAGGAAACCTATGATCAGTTGCTTTCCTGTGTTACTCCTTTTATTAAAAAGCAGGATACTAATATGAGGGAAGCAGTATCGCCTCATCAAAGATTGTTAGCAACTCTCAGGTTTTTAGCGACCGGACAATCCTATGATTCTTTAAAAACAAATCTTCATAGTAAGTCCAAGTTGGCATATACACATCATCTGCCCCAGTTCCAGACCGCATAGAATCTTCGACTTTTTTTGAAATTACTCCTGTAGATGTTGATTTTTTTCTTCACTAAGTCTGTGGTTGCATCAGGATACTTTTCTTTAAGTTTTTCTGCTAATTTTCCATACGCTTCGTTTTTTTTTTTTTTTATATTTATTCAGATAATGTTTTGACTTAATTTGCCAAAGGCAGGGCTGTTCTTTGTATAACTGAAAAAATTCGCCCCAAAATTCTCTATCTTCCGGCATCTAAACTACTTAAACCTCACTCAAATCTCTGCACCAACATTCCTCACACTCTGGCCATGCGGTTCACACTGATAACTTAACTGACTTGTAGCCATTCACGGTCAATGTTCCCTTCAGTGCGAGTTTGATTCTCATCAGTGTAACTGACAGTTGTACTGACAGGCCTCAAACAACCCCATTCACGATCATTTTTGCCAAGTTTGAAGGAATTCCTTCAGTAATTACTGATCGTGAATGGCTTGCTTTATATTTCAAAACGAAAGACAGTCGAGTGACAACGAAGGCCAACTTGGAGTTGCAGGAACACTCACCATAGGTATAGAGGCGTGGCAAAGGACTGGGAGTTTAACTTCGGAATAATCTGTTAAATAAATAATGATTCCATAACCGTTTTAAGTTGGTTACTCGATGCCCTACCCAATATTCCAAAATCATCATTTTTTTTGTTATGTATACTAAAGAATTCAAGGTCCGATAGTTAACCCTTGTTCTATAGCTAACGCCACGATGAGAATCTGCTCTCACCTTCAACAACCTCCGTGTAAACCCGATTAGCTTCCAAGGTGGCATTTGGGGCTTAGCTTTTCTTTGTACTTGAATAGTCGTTCAACGGTTTCTTGTTATTAGCTTTTAATTAATTAGATGGATATGGCGATTGATGATTTTGTATAATTCTTCAGAAAAAAGACTTTTTATAAATAAGTGGAAGACTGGCAAACAATGGTAGTTTTGGAGCGGTATGTGCACCGATTTTCGTTATTGTCTTAGTCATTTTAATATTTGTTAATTTGTTTGTCTTTTTAGCCTTGAAAATAGGGTCCAGAAACGTCGTCAACTTTAATAAAGTAATGATATCAACATGCTTGTCCTTCTCCTTCTCCCACTTCGGATATATATATACACACACACACATATATATACAGTATATATATACATATATACTATATATATATATATTATATATATATATATATAATATATATATATATATATATATATATATATATATACATACATATATATATATATATGTATATATATATATATAGTATATATATATATAATATATATATATGTGTGTGTGTGTGTGTGTGTGTGTGTGTGTGTGTTTGTGTGTGTATGTGTGTGTGTGTGAAATTGTAATAGCAACAATGGCTTCTAAACTCTTTAAATTCTTTGCTCTTTTTTGGATACGCCTGTCACTACAAAGCCTTGAGCTCCAACTTCAAAGAAATTTGAAGAAATCATGAAGTCCTGTGGCGGGAAAACGAACCCGCGGCACCATATAATCACGAGGAGGTCACCTTGCTGACCTGTCCACGAGAAGGATAGAAAGCCTGTTCCCTCATGATTTTTCTCAAATTTCTTTGAAGTTGGAGCTCAAGGCTTTGTAGCGAGAAGCGTATCGAAAAGAGAGCAAATAATTGAGGAAGTTAAGAGGGCATTGTGGCTATTACAATTTCATATGCATCTGGTAGAAAGGACCAGTAGATTCTACATATATATTTCAGCCTAAAAAGCAATAAAACGATTGTCCACTTGGCTACGATGGTGAGGATTGGTCTATTCCACCTCTAATGAATATATATCTGAAAACGACAGGTATATATAGAATGTACGAGAGAAAATAGACTTTTAATCCTTCTCGTGGTGAGGTCGGCAAGGTGACCTCGTCGTCCTTATGGTGGCGCAGGTTCGTTTCCTGCAACAGGACATCATGATTTCTTCAAATTTCAAGGCACACACACACACACACACACACACACACACACACACACACACACACATATATATATATATATATATATATATATATATATATATATATATATATATATATATAAAGACTGATAATACACTTTCACAGAGAAGACTAACGGGAAAGTTGCGAATTTCTGAACTCCAAGACAACTAAAGTCTCGTAGCAGAGGGAGTAGGATCTCACACGACGTTTTCTCGTGTTTTTGTAAACGTCTTCTTCCAGAGTAATGAGATGTTCAACCGCTCCCTTCACTTCTCCCGTCAATTAATAAACTGAACCAGTTAATTAGTACAGTTTAGGTATAGTGGCATCATTATACCAACAGTGTGCCTCCTCATAAATAATTCCATACAAATTCATTCTGGTAGGGATGTTAATTATTCTTTATACACACACATGCACACACACATACACCCACGCGCGAGTGCACGCACACACACATATATATATTTATATATATACATATATATATATATATATATATATATATATATATATATGAATGTATGTGTATGTATGTATATACACCACACACACGCACACACACACACACATATATATATACATATATATATATATATATATATATATATATATATATATATATATATATGTATTGCGCGCGCGTGTGTGTGTGTGCATGTGTGTGTATAAAGAATAATTACCATCCCTACCAGAATGAATTTGTATGGAATTATTTAGGAGGAGGCACACTGTTGGTATAATGATGCCACTATACCTAAACTGTACTAATTAACTTGTTCAGTTTATTAATTGACGGGAGAAGTGAAGGGAGCGTTGGAACATCTCATTACTCTGGAAGAGGACGTTTACAAAAACACGAGAAAACGTCGTGTGAGAATCCTACTCCCTCTGCTACGAGACTTTAGTTGTCTTGGAGTTCAGAAATTCGCAACTTTCACTGCCAGTTCTGGAATTGAAGATGTCGATGGTTCGTGCCCGTCGGCCGGCAATTCTATTATTGTTGAATAAAGTCTCCTTCGGTTAAACATATATGAAAATATATTAATTCCGAGGTAGAGTGAATTAGATATTAAAGGACATTTGTAGCTCGATATATATATATATATATATATATATATATATATATATATATATATATATATATACATATATATATATATATATATCTATATATATATATATATAATATATATATATATATATATATATATATATATATATATATATATATATATATATATATATATATATATATATAATATATATATATATATATATATATATATATATATATATATATATATATATATATATATATATATATATATATATATATATATATATATATATATATATATATATATATATATATATATATATATATATATATATATATATATATATATATATATATATATATATATATATATATATATATATATTACACCCCCTTTATTCCCTAAACTACACAAACTGGGAACTCTTACCTGTTGCCAACGGTGCCCTGTCTGTAAGATGTCACGAGGCTTATTAAGACTGCGTAAATATACAAAAATATCATTTATTTCCCAAAGCAATTGGTTATAACAAAGAACAAAATGATTAACAAGTCATAATGGCACAAATACCCAAATCTGCCCATAAAGAAAACCAATAAGATAACATTCTACCTTCCGGACTAAGGTTACACTCTCAAACCCCAAACAAGTCACATTGTCTAGTATTTGTCAGTCATCAGTTAGAGAATCCCATTCCTAATCAACCATGGAATCGGACCCATCTGTAATAAAGATAATAGTTATATAGACAACCCACGTCACTCTTTTCAAAGTATTTACGTAAAGAGAATATTTCCACACTTCTCTCTCTTTTCCAAAAGGTAACAGATTTCTAAGTTTTTATAGAACGTGTCTTACCTTTTCGATGGGCGTTTTCTCCCGACACTTCGAGCAACCGCTTGTTCTCTCCTTTGCACAAAGAATGCGTCTTCCACAAGTACCCTGAACCAGTAGGCCTGTAATACGCGTACAAACGAATGCACATGCCTCGCAAACGGGGAACGACCTCTGAGACAAGTTGCTTGTTCAGCAAATACCCTTCTCTCCCATGTGAACTTTGCAGTGTACCACCCCTTGTCTCTAGGCGAGCAGAGCTATGTGACTTTATTATTATATAAAACACTTTAAACATATTATTAGCCATTCCCCCTCTTTCACCTCTCTATAGGAGCTCGGCTACCCCCTATGCTAGCACCCGCCTAGCTCTAGACACACAAGCGTCTTACAATATATATAAAACCAGAGGCTGGCTCAAAAAAGAAAATAATGCACTCCCGTCTCACACCATATAGCAAACTAATGCCCAATGTATCAATGTACCACATGACTTAGAGCCACCTCCGTTGCCGGAGCACTTGTGCTTCGTCGAATGCATAAAAGTTTAAGGACTCCAAGTACACAAATGGCGATCAGTATAGCGCCTAACATGATCATTACTATTGGTATAGTATAGCGGTCATCGAAAAAAAAAAGGTTCATCTTCCCCACTATCTTCGAGTGGCGGGACAGTAATGGACTCCACTGTAAGCGGGATTCGAACCGTCTTATGGCTTCCGTGAAGGTGTCGGTGAAACACCTTTATCGACGAGTTGTAGACACGCCGACTAAGTACCATGAAGAAGTCTGTAAGAATCCTGTGCAGGAACTGTCAAACAGCTGGGATCCCTGTAGAATGAGCGAATTGTTGTAGAGCAGGTCGAGTACGTAACCCAACTCGAAACAACTCAGCACGCGCCATTATTCAGCGTCTGCGACCCTCGTGAGTGTATCCAACACCCTCCCGTCGCGAAACTGTAGATTCGACGTTTTCTACTGAAGTAAACGTGGTCACCACCCGTTATTCTATGCAAGTGCTACTCGCACCCGCCTCATCGAAGACTGTAGACTCCTGGTTTATCCCAGAAATTATATCGAAGACATCTCATCCTTTGCCAAGGCAGTCCACAAAAATGCCCTTCGTGTGTAGACTTGACTCAATCTCTGGTACTGTAGAACGAAGTCGTCTCCCTTGGCATCCTCACGTAGAGTTGGGAATTCTCCAAAGTCATTGTGTGTCCGTATTTAAAAGGTCTACATGGTCATAAAATAACTAAAGTCTTGTTTTACCCCACAAATTCGTCACTAATTAATATATTCAATCTACTAATCAAATATTAGAAAAAGAAAAATTCCTCGCTAAACCAAATAATCTTTACCTACTGAATTCTCACAAATAATCCCATATCTGACAAACACACTATCAAAAGAGAACTCATAAAGTCTAACAGTAAAAACCCCTTTATGGTTTATATAACTAGCCTCCATAAAATATAATGCCGAACGCCCCTTCTATCCAACCCACATACCCTGACAAATTATATCTTCTATCTAATAGATAAATGCTATTTAGAGCTTAACCCTCATTGCAACATCTCTCGTAAGAAAAGAAAAAGAAGAGAGAGAAAAAAAAAAATAAATAAATAAAAATAAGATAATACAACAATAGTAAGTGAACTTTCCCCTCCCCATTACACAGCGCACATAAGAGAAAAGAAAAAGAAAACCATCAGTTGTTTAATCATCTCGGACGACGTTAAGAAAGAAAAAAAAACATATATAATTCAACATCTTTTCCCAAAAAGGAATGTGTACCGTTACAGAATCTGCTAGCGCAGCAACCCTATCGACAAGAAAAAAAAACCCTTATATGACACGTTCTCGTGAAATGTCATAATCGGCATCTCCGAAAACCGTGCAAATCCCCGAGTCAACAATTCCAAAGGGAAGGTTCGCAACCGGACTCCTTACAGCAACTTCAGCAAAAAAAGAAACCCACCTATGAACACGTCAGGTGCTTCGCATTGCAGCATAATCAGACCCGCGACGCTAGAAACTCACGATTCTCAAAAAAAATGTTTAGTACTGATCTTCGTAAGCACACTCCCCAGAACCATCTCATTATACATAAACCATCATCTTAATAATAACACCACTCAGGTGACATAAATAATTCCTCTATTTAATTACTGACCCCACGCTACCACCATCCCGTTTCTCAGCTAAAGCAAACATTTGCCGAAAAATATTAACCCCGAAATCTTACGCCAAAACGCCGCAGACTTACATACAATAAGAGAGAAAAACATTCGAAGGAAACAAAGGAGAAGGAAAAAAAATTGCAAAGCCATTCTGTCATCAAATTACAAAAACAGATAACAAGTAAAAAAAGGAAAAATGAATGCAATTGCGCGATCATATATTAATTGCCACAACCAATTCTTTTCAATTTGGAGGTATGCGTTAGCTTCGACTGACCTGTTCGTTCATTTAAAACTACAAACCTATTTCCAATTTTCTCTTCAATGACTTTAAAAGGACCTTCAAACTTCGGGCTTAGTTTGTAATTTAACTCATTTCTCACGTTAAGTTTTAAAAATACCTTATCACCGACATTGATCTTGGGATCAGATGATTACTCAATACTCTTTTGAACCATATCTCTGGTTGTGGACTCGAGATTACGGCTAAGACATGCGTGTCTCTCTCTCGCTGTGGATATCAGCGCTTCAACTGTATCCTCCCCCTGGGGAGGCGTAGTTAACAAATCAAATGTGCCTCGCGCTGGATAACCAAACAAAGCTTCAAAAGGGGACATTTTAATTGAATCGCTAACCATGGTGTTAATGCTATGTCTGACAACGTTAATATATCTGTCCCAATTTCTATCATTACCACCTACCGTTTTTCTGAGCGCTTCGAGCACTTTCCTGTTCGCTCGTTCGCACAACCCATTAGCCTCGGGTCTGTATGGAATAATTGTTACTTTCTGTATTCCAATGAATTCAGCTAAACACTCCAAGGTTTTGTTCACAAATTCCCTCCCATTGTCGGTTAATAGAACTTCGGGTGAACCGTATCTGCAAACAATACCATTGAAAAATGCTATGGCTACTTCTTCGGCCGTTTTATGCTTAAGTGGGAAAATTTCTACTATCCTTGTAAGTTCATCTATTATCACTAGCAAGTACTTGTTCGCGTATCTAGACATCACAAAAATTCCCTAAGATGTCCATATGTATTCTCTGAAAAGGTTTACTCGGTATAGGATACGATCCTAATTTGCATGACGTTGTCCTAGCAGGCTTACATGCGTTGCACACCGCACAATTCCTTACGAAATTTTCCACATCTTTACCCATATTTTTCCAAATGTATTTAGCCCGAACCTCATCATAAGTTTTTTTCTATTCCCAAGTGAGGACTACCGAACCTGCAATGAACTATATCTAAAACCACTGGAATTAGGACTTTCGGAATTACGATCTGTGTCGTATCCCCTTTACTTTCACTGGTTCTCAACTTATATTTAATTTTCCTAACCAACAGATTTCCTTCTAACTCCAAACCCGAAAAAGGCAAGCTATAACGTTTCTTGACTAATTCCCCTCTCAGAAATGCTTTCGCATCTGCTAAGACCTCGTCTTCATCTTGCTTTAGCTCTATGAGGGGTATATCCCATTGTATGGCTTTGTTAGTGACCTGCGCGACTTGGAAACCTTCCGCGTCATGAAAACTCCTGCTCAAAGCGTCTGCGACATTAAATTTGCCCTCTATATGTTTGAGCTTTGCATCAAAATCTCTGATAGTTAGAAACCATCGAGCTCTTTTGGGAGACAAATCGGGTTTATTAAAAGATCGAGTAACGGTTTGTGGTTCTGTAAGGACTTCTACTTTATTCCCCATCAGTAACATTTTAAAATGAACTAAGCTCGACACTATTGCAAAGGCTTCCTTATCTATGGTGGCCATGGACTTCTCGTTACTGCCTTTTGTCCTGAACTTCCTGCTATAAAAAGCTATAGGATGAAATTTCCCATCAAACTTTTGCATAAGGCATGCACCTATGCCTTCCTGGCTTGCATCAGTCACTAATGTAAAAGGTTCCTTAAAATCTGGAAACTTCAAAACCGGGGGATTCATTAGCGCATCTTAAGCTTTTGAAAACTCTCCGCCTGGGATTCCTTCCATTGAAATTGAACGTCTTCCCGCAACACATCAGTTAGGGGAGCTGCTATGTTAGAAAACCCTTTTACGAACCTCCTGAAGAAACCGGCGATACCCAGGAATGAATTAATCTCTTTCTTTGATCTGGGGATAGGAAAATTCGCTATTGCTTTGACTTTATCGTCATTTACTCTAACCCCTTCCTTAGATATGACGTGACCTAGATATGTGATCTGCTTTTTCAAGAACGAACACTTGGCTAACTTGATTTTCAACCCCGCTAATCTAAGCCTCCTAAGTACTTCTGTAAGCACTTCCAGGTGTTGCGCGATCGTGTCCGTTGCGATCAGGATGTCATCCATATACACAAAAACATTTTTGCCCAATAACCCGTGCAAAACTGTGTTCACCAACCTGGTAAAAGTCCTTGGACTGCCCGATAAACCGAAAGGCATTCGCGTAAATTCATAGTGTCCCTTGGGCACTGAAAAGGCGGTATATTCCTTGCTACTCTCGCTGAGAGGGACCTGTAAGAAACCTTGCGCCAAATCAATTGAGCTATAAATATTATGTCCCCCAATTTCGACAAAAAGATCTGGTATGCACCCAACTGGTAGCGGTCAGGGATCGTTTTCTCATTTAAACGTCTAAAATCGACGCATACACGGACCGAACCGTCTTTCTTAGGTACCGCTAACAAGGGAAAGTTGTAAGGAGACACACTGGGTCTAATGATTCCTTCTTCTTCACATCTATTAACTTCTTTCTCTACCTGTTCTCTGATTTTGAAAGGTATGTGATATGCAGGAATATAAATAGGTTTTGTGTTGCTCTCCAAATTTACCTTATGCTCTAACACATTAGTCAACCCCAATTTATCACCTTGCAAGGCTACCGTATCCCCAAATTCCGCCAAGAGCCCGCTTATCGCTTCAACGTGTTCGCTATAATCCGCATTAGCCAAATGTTCACTAAATGTTTGTTTCCTTGATTGTATTTCTGCCTCCGAAAACTCAGGTTTCCCCTCTACGATAGCCACAGAACCACTACCGCAGTTCCAATCATGGAAGTCTACTATATATGTATTTTTCTGGTATCTCCTAACTGTATCATTACAGTTTAATAGCTCCACCCACGTAACCCCATTCTTGGATACACTGTTCACCGATGCCGTGCTAACAACTCCCCTGAGCTTTTCACTGTTTTCAATAACACACACATCTGTGGGTTTTCTCATTTCCTTCAATTTAACTTTTACCATAACCTTTGAACCTGGTAGTGACATAATGTCTTCAAATAAAACACCTCTATATTTGTGGTTAGTATCTCCCCTTGCCACCGCCCCATACAAATTACCACCCTCAGTATTATCCCCAGCATTGTTAGTATCAGAAACAACATCCATATTAGTATCATCACCAGTATTGTTAGTATTATTGTTACCACTATGAACTCTGATAGAACTCCCGTAATCATCTCCCAGATCACCAACGTGTGTTTTAACATTACCTTTCCCCATAACACTCGTATCACCGCCATTAATACCACCGAGCACCTCTCCTCTTTCAATAACCTCCATGTCCTCCATTCTATTCACGTCCTCATATGGTATGAGGTAATTCATTTTCCCGATTGTTATCCCATTAGCACCCGCATGGATCGAAATCTTGTGTCTTCTACAAGCAGGATGACCCAACAAGATTTTATTACCTAAGGCAATTCCTTTATTACCAAAAAAGGTTCTGTTAACACTCTGTCACCGAGAGCAAACCTTATTTGTACGCAACCCAGGGTGTTTAATCTATGGGCTTGCACATCACACACCGTCTCCGTAGAGGGCTGCAAAGGGTAATTGGAGAACATGGATTGATACAAATTATAGTCCATTAGATTTATTGATGCCCCAGTGTCTATGAAAACCGGGATATCCACATCCCCTACTGTTCCATAGACTATGGGCTTGGGCTCTGGGGTACGTCCCCCACGAGACCACAATGGCATGTACCAATCACCTGTACCCTTTTTGTTGATCGGGCTTCCAAAAATTTCGCCGATCCCTTTGCCCTCTGGTTTGACCCGCCTGGGAAGTTCTCACATTATAATTACCAGAACCTTGCGGTGCAGGCCTCGCATCTCTCCGTGTCTGAGACGGACAAGACTGCCAATAATGCTCAGTACTTTTACACATTCCGCAATATTTAACCCTACACAATTTCTTTGGATGTCCTGGTTTATTGCAGTTGAAACAACGCAACTGCTGTTGCTTTTGATCGATCGATCTTTTGTTATACTCAACTTTTGCACACAGACGATGAGGAGAAAGTTCCGTGTCTCTGTACTCTATCCCTCGGGCTTGTCCCGTTAAAAATTGTGCTATCTACGGTGGGACATTTAGACCTGTGTTTATCTATTTGGGTATAAAGTAATTCTTCGTCTGAGGTAGGCTCAACCTTTTCATCAAAGCTATACACTATTGCATCGGGTACCTCGTGTAAGAGCAGGGAAAAATAGATCAGTTTATGAACATTATTTAGAGGGAGATTATCCCCTGTAACCCATTTAGATGTTTTCAATTTTCCTACCCAATCTGCCACTGCGTCAAACAGCTTTGAACTATGTTCTACAAGGCTATTAGTGCCTTTCCGTAGTTTATAAAGACCTCGAAGGTCTCTCACCATATCTCCGTGTTCCTTTGAGCCATATGCTGTTTTCAAAAATGCTTGCAAGTCTGTCCAGGTACGACATTTTGTAAATTGGAAACTCCTTGACCTATGACTGAGGTCTCCCTTATTGAAATCTAGCAAAGCTTTCGCCTCTCTGAATGCCTCTACATCGTCTACTATATTCTTTCCCGCTAAATATTTATTAACTCCTTCTATGAAAATATTCACAGGTTGTGACAAAGCGCCATCCACAATCCCTTTGAACGGGCTGACCCCCCGCAGAAAGGTGTTCGTCACGTGATGTAGTAGCGTTGTCGGTTTAGCATCCACCATTTATCTTGTTTCCCAAGGCTGTTCCCCGATCTCAATAAACATCAAGTATTTATATACACTAAACCCAATCAAGAAAAAAAAATTTTTTTCCCAACAATAGATAACAAAAGGTAAGCGTGCCCCGTCCCCAATCACAAAATCAACCCCACGAAAATGACAATAAAAAAAATAATAATAACAAGGAAGGGATAGGAAAAGAAAGAACGCAAGGTGTTTCCGAGCTAACTAGCTTCTCTCTCTCTCTCCTCTCTCCTCTCTCTCTCTCTCGCTCTTCTCTCTATCTCTCTCTGGCACGACTTGCCGCAAAAATCCCACTCAGGCAAGTTGCCACACACAAACACAAGGAACATGAACAAGAACAAAAAGTTAAAGAAAATCCACAAAACAAAAAGAGGAAAAAAAAAATAAGAAAGAAAAAAAAACTCGAAAATACACTTACGTCTTCATATGACCGTAAACCGAATTCACATACACCGCAAACATGCGCGAACTGCGAAACACTTTAATATGTCGAAAACTAAACTTTTCTCCCCCCCCTTTTTCTCTCTTTTTAAACACCTTTATTCCGTAATCTCAAGAAATCAACTGACTTGGCTTGGGAGAGGAAGACTGTCTGAGGAACAGCTTCTCTCTGTCGAATCAGCAGTAATGACCCTGAGTTGCCTGTGACATGATTAATAACCCCTTCTCCTATCAAAATAAAAACCGAAACCCCTATTTCTAACTGGTCACCAGTCCTTTCGGAGCGTACCTACAGCTTGAAAAAAATATATAAAAAAGCCTTTACCGCTGGCACCACTATTACACCCCCTTTATTCCCTAACTACACAACTGGGAACTCTTACCTGTTGCCAACGGTGCCCTGTCTGTAAGATGTCACGAGGCTTATTAAGACTGCGTAAATATACAAAAATATCATTTATTTCCCAAAGCAATTGGTTATAACAAAGAACAAAATGATTAACAAGTCATAATGGCACAAATACCCAAATCTGCCCATAAAGAAAACCAATAAGATAACATTCTACCTTCCGGACTAAGGTTACACTCTCAAACCCCAAACAAGTCACATTGTCTAGTATTTGTCAGTTATCAGTTAGAGAATCCCATTCCTAATCAACCATGGAATCGGACCCATCTGTAATAAAGATAATAGTTATATAGACACCCCACGTCACTCTTTTCAAAGTATTTACTTAAAAGAGAATATTTCCACACTTCTCTCTCTTTTCCAAAAGGTAACAGATTTTCTAAGTTTTTATAGAACGTGTCTTACCTTTTCGATGGGCGTTTTCTCCCGACACTTCGAGCAACCACTTGTTCTCTCCTTTGCACAAAGAATGCGTCTTCCACAAGTACCCTGAACCAGTAGGCCTGTAATACGCGCACATGCCTCGCAAACGGGGAACGACCTCTGAGACAAGTTGCTTGTTCAGCAAATACCCTTCTCTCCCATGTGAACTTTGCAGTGTACCACCCCTTGTCTCTAGGCGAGCAGAGCTATGTGACTTTATTATTATATAAAACACTTTAAACATATTATTAGCCATTCCCCCTCTTTCACCTCTCTCTCTCTCTCTCTCTCTCTCTCTCTCTCTCTCTCTCTCTCTCTCTATATATATATATATATATATATATATATATATATATATATATATATATATATATATATATATATATATATATATATAAAGTGATATGATAGTTGACCTGCAACAAACGAATGTTCAGTATGGTTGCAAGTCAACAATAATATAGCTGTGTGAGAGTTGATGTACTTTAATAAATAACAATAGCTTTCGAACCTAGTGCTAGGTTCATTCTCGGGAACATTGTGACTAAAAATTCGTCGAAGTAAAATTTTGAACAGGACAAGTGCCAGTGATAGTATAATTCCACAACAAAGAACGTAAATGAAGGAAGCGCTCAACTGCTCAGCTACGTAATTCCGTTGGTAATAATCGTATTCATGTTCTCTTTCTTTTGTTTTGTTTTGTTTGTATGGTGCTTTTACGTTGCATGGAACCGGTGGTTATTCAGCAACGGGACCAACGGCTTTACGTGACTTCCGAACCACGTCGAGAGTGAACTTCTATCACCAGAAATACACATCTCTCACTCCTCAATGGAATGGCCGAGAATCGAACCAGCGATCACCGAGGTGGAACGCTAATACCATACCAACCACGCCGCTGAGGCGCTTGTGTTGCCTTTCTGCTGGTACGTCTTGTGGGCTGCGATGATGATACACGGCGTTCCCCTTAATCAATTGCGGTTGCAAGGTTGCTGGACATAAGGTCCCCTGTGTTGTATCCTGTCTGAGGGAGGAGAGTAGAAGAGGAGGCAGCAGCAGGCAGAGGAAAAATCAGAGCTTGTCTTAAAATGAAAATTTATAACGAAGTTCGTAAAAATATAAAAAAACTGACTAAAGGGTCTTCCACAACGAACGACTTGTTTCTGTAAAAAGCTTCTCTTATGTTTATGGCGGCGCCTTCCACTAGTCTTCTTTATCTACTTGTTATTCTATTTCTCCTTTTTAATAAATGGGATCTCTTATTTCTGTATTTTCCTTTGCTTCCTCTTAATTCTTTCCAGTGAACTCCATATTTTTTGAAAGCTTGACTCTTAAGTTGATGGTCCCTGTGGGCTTATACATGCGTGGGTTTATCTACTGAATAATAATAATAATGATAATAATAATAATAATAATCATAATAATAATAATAATAATAATAACCAGTAGTGCGTCCTAAAGGCGATAAGGCGATGATATCAATTAAACCATCTAAGGGTTAACTAGGTATCTCGGAACTCTCTTCTTCATAAACGTTATCGTTAACTGCATTTCAAATAGTCTTCCAACATCAAACTGCTAATATGACAAACGATACAATGCGAAATGAGTCTTTAGTTTAACTAAGCCTAATATTCGAAGAACTATCAAATTTGGTTCCGAAATCGTCAATTTTTGAAAAATTATAATGCAATAATTAAAACATCATCGAAATGCGAATTTATGATTTTTTTAAAATAAACCTTATATGGGATGAAATTTATAGACGAAAGGTTTTATGTCGAAAGAAATTTCTTTTTTTAATCTTTAATACTTTTGGGGATACTAGCACTTGAATCTCGGTGGGACCAGGCCGCCAGAAATTAGCCCGTTTCTAGAAATGTCTTCGCTTTTCGTAATAATACCGTAAATATTTTTACTGTATGAAGCAAATTTATTATCGTTATATCATGGAACAAAATTACTCTCCTACTTTTATCATTTTTTTTTTATCACTGTCCTCCAATTCGACTGGGTGGTATTTACAGTGTGGGGTTCCGGGTTGCATCCTGCCTCCTTAGGAGTCCATCACTCTTCTTACTATGTGCGCCGTTTCTAGGATCACACTCTTCTGCATGAGTCCTGAAGCTACTTCAGCCTCTAGTTTTTCTAGATTCCTTTTCAGGGATCTTGGGATCGTGCCTAGTGCTCCTATGATTATGGGTACAATTTCCACTGGCATATCCCATATTCTTCTTATTTCTATTTTCAGATCTTGATACTTATCCATTTTTTCCCTCTCTTTCTCTTCAACTCTGTTGTCCCATGGTATTGCGACATCAATGAGTGATACTTTCTTCTTGACTTTGTCAATCAACGTCACGTCTGGTCTATTTGCACGTATCACCCTATCCGTTCTGGTATCATAGTCCCAGAGGATCTTTGTCTGATCGTTTTCTATCACTCCCTCAGGTTGGTGCTCGTACCACTTATTACTGCAAGGTAGCTGATGTTTCTTGCACAGGCTCCAGTGGAGGGCTTTTGCCACTGAATCATGCCTCTTTTTGTACTGGTTCTGTGCAAGTGCCGGGCATTCGCTTGCTATGTGGTTTATGGTTTCATTTTTCGTATTGCACTTCCTACATATGGGAGAGATGTTATTTCCGTCTATCGTATTTTGAACATATCTGGTTCTTAGGGCCAGATCTTGTGCCGCTGTTATCATTCCTTCAGTTTCCTTCTTTAGCTCTCCCCTCTGTAGCCATTGCCATGTGCCATCGCTGGCTAGTTCTTTAGTCTGTCTCATGTATTGTCCGTGCATTGGTTTGTTGTGCCAGTCCTCTGTTCTGTTTGTCATTCTCCTGTCTATGTATATTTCTGGGTCTTCGTCTACTTTTATTAGTCCTTCTCCCCATGCGCTCTTTAGCCACTCGTCTTCACTGGTTTTCAGATATTGCTCCAGTGCTCTGTTCTCGATGTTGACGCAGTCCTCTCTCTATACTCAGTAGTCCTCTCCCTCCTTCCTTTCGTGTTATGTATAGTCTGTCTGTATTTGCTCTTGGGTGTAGTGCTTTGTGTATTGTCATATGTTTCCTGGTTTTCTGATCTATGCTGCGGAATTCTGCCTTCGTCCATTCCACTGTTCCTGCGCTGTATCTGATTACTGGCAATGCCTATGTGTTTATGGCTTTTATCATATTTCCGGCGTTGAGTTTTGACTTGAGTATCGCCTTGAGTCTCTGCATATATTCTTTCCTGATCGTGTCCTTCATCTCTTGGTGTTTTATATCCCCTCCTTCCATTATTCCCAGGTATTTGTATCCTGTCTCATCTATGTGTTCGAAGTTGCTCCCATCTGGTAGCTTTATCCCTTCAGTTCTCGTTACTTTGCCTTTTTGTGTGTTGACTAAGGCGCATTTTTCTATTCCAAACTCCATCCTGATGTCCCCAGATACAATCCTTACCGTCTGGATTAGGGTATCTATTTCCTTGATGCTCTTACCATACAGCTTGATGTCGTCCATGAACATCAGATGGTTGATTCTGTTGCCTCTTTTCTTGAGTTGGTACCGAAAATCCATCTTCTGTAGTACTTTTGTCATGGGAATCATGGCTACTACGAAGAGTAGTGGGGACAGTGAGTCGCCCTGGAAGATCCCTCTCCTGATATTAACCTCTGCTAGTCTTATTCCAGAGCTTGTAAGTATTGTATTCCAGTTGCGCATTGTATTTTTGAGGAAGCTGATGGTGTTTTCCTCTGCCCCATATATTTTCAGGCACTCTATTAGCCATGTGTGTGGTATCATGTCGAAGGCTTTCTTATAGTCTATCCATGCCATTCTTAGGTTGGTTTTCCTTCTCCTACTGTTCTTCATTACCATTTTGTATATCAGGAGCTGGTCTTTTGTGCCCCTACACTTCCTTCTGCAGCCTTTCTGTTGGTGGGGGATGGTGTTTGTCTCCTCTAGGTAGTTGTATAGCCTTTCACTGAAGATACCTGTTAGTAACTTCCACATTATTGGTAGGCAGGTGATAGGCCTGTAGTTACTGGCTATATTTCCCTTACTCTTGTCCTTTTGTACTAAGAATGTTCTTCCTGTGGTCATCCATTTGGGTGCATGGTGATTTGAGATACAATGCTGGAGTTGTTCTGCTATTCGTGGGTGTAGGGCCTTGAAGTTTTTGAGCCAATATCCATGGACTTCATCGGGACCTGGTGCTTTCCAGTTTGGCATTTTCTTTAGTTGGTGTCTGACTGTGTCTGTCGTGATCTCTGTGAATCTTTGTTTTATTCTCCCTGTTTTTTCTTCCTTGACTTCCTTGAGCCATGTTGCATGTTTGTTGTGTGATACCGGATTGCTCCATATGTTTTCCCAGAGTCTCTTACTTGGTTCAGCTTCAGGAATTTCTTGGTGGTTGTCTTCCCCTCTTAGTTGGCTGTATAGTCTTTTCTGGTTGGTTCCGAATAGTTTGTTCTCTTGGTATCCCTTATTTCTGTTCATGTACCGTTGGATCTTATGTGCTTTGGCCTTGAGCCTCTGTTTTACATCTTCTATTGTGTTGTTTAGTCCCTTCTCTTGTACTTTGTATTTCTCGTTGAGTTCCTCCCTTGTTTTCTTGCTTCTTAGCCTTTTTTCTGCCATCTCATTCAGTTTACTCAAGTCAGATCTCATCACCATGATTTGCTTTTCCAGGCGCCTTTTCCAAAGAGGTTGCTGTTTTGGTTTCTGTTGGGTTGGTGGTGCTGGTGGTGTTGGTGTTCTGCTACTAATCTTGCTCCTCCATATGCCAAGTTATTTGTTTCTGTGATACTGGTGGTGTGTATTATGCCCATTATTTCATTGACCTCACTTGTTTTCTCCCTTAATTTCTTGGTGTTGTAGCCTTTCATGGAGGGGATCTTTGTTCTCTCTGTATCTGGCTCCATCCATTGTCTAATCTTTTCTACCCATTCCGTCCTCTCTGTTACTGCGTCGGTATTATTATTCATAAGACAAAACCTATTCTTATGGAATGAGTCCACACTTGTCATTGACTTTAAAATTAAGATTCCAAAGAATATGGTGTCCGTTAGGAAGAAGTAAAACGAAGTAAAGGGAATACAGCAAGAAGCGACCCCACTTATTAAAAAAAGGATAAATTTTTAATGGAATGATAAATAGATGAAAATGCATTAAAATGCGAGCAGTATTAGGACAGAAATATTCAAGTGTCTATGTGACACAAAATTTTAACAATTACTACGTACAGTGCAAATGTTTACGTGCCTAACTATGCAAACACATGCACACCCATTCACACTCAACACACATACACGTACACAAGCACACACATACTTCCAAGCATGCCACACACTCACATGCAATCATCCACAAAATCACACCTGTACAAATTTAAGACGACCAACGCAAGAAAAAGTAAGAGAAAATATCCTTTGTGAATGCAGAACACTCTCGACTTACAAGAGTTCAGAACAAAGCTACATTTCATAATTCACATGTGGCGGTACTTTATTTAAATATTGCTTACGATAACCAAAGTCTAAACACAGTTTTGCACATACATTCATACTTACATTATGCTGATATAAGTATTTGTAAAGATTCTCGGCTAAGTCCTAATTTGCCCAATTAGACAATACTGACTACAATTAAAGAAAATTATGTTTTACACAGAACGCGGGAAAGTCTTAAAGGCATTTCCCCCTCTCTCTTTGAGCTAAAGAAGCTTAAATCCCAAATATCAATAGAAGCAGAAAGAGCCTCCTTAGGAGAGGTTTCCATTGCTCCACCTTTCTCATATCAACAATCCCCTCTTTGCTCTTCCTCCTCGATCGTTCTTCGCTGGTCGGTCAACACCGCTTGTCAAACAGTTTTTTGACTTATGGTCGAGGAGGAAGAGAGAGAGAGAGAGAGAGAGAGAAATCTATTGACCTTCCCATTTTAGGATTCATTATTTTTTCTAAAAATCGTCGTCTTAGTGAGATTTTATGAAAAAAGAAATTTATACATAAAAATAAAAAAAAATTAAACAACATATCATGTAAGTGTTAAAGGAATGAGTGACTTAGCAAAAATTACGTTTAACTGGTCAATATTACTACAAATTATTGGAAAATATTGACACCAATAGGAATTATATATGTATGTATATATATATATATGATATATATATATATATATATATATATATATATATATATATATATATATATATATATATATATATATATATATATATATATATATATATATATATATATATATATATAGATATATTTTTTTTTTTTTTTTTTTTTTTTTTTCTTCTTTTTTTCTTTCATTGTAGTCAGTATTGTCTAACTGGGCAAATTAGGACTTAGTCGAGAATCTTTACAAATACCCATCTCTCTCTCCTTCTCTCTCTCTGTCTGTCTCCTGCTCGTCTGTCTCTGTCTCTCTCTCTCCTCGACCACAAGTCAAAAAACTGTTTGACAAACGGTGATGACCGACCAGCGAAGAACGATTATATTTTCATTATGTTAACCGAAGGGAAATTTTTTAGTTTATAATAATTTCGTCCTGTCGTGGATTTGAACCAGCAGACAGAGGAGAAATCAGGAATTCAATGACAGTTAACGACTCGGCCAATAAGTGAGGATAATTTGATACCGATTCCGATTTTACAAATTATTATCGAACTCAGGTATTTGTAATTAGAATCGATATCCAACCACCTCTGCCATGTTAACAAAGTTGAACGCTTGCCGCACGTGGCCATATAAATTTTTATCCCATCACCGTGATGCATATATAAGCATTTAAGCTAATTTAATATCCTTCAACATCCAATTCATTCTACCTCGAAATTAATATTAAAGGATATTTGTAGCTTAATGCTTATATATGAAGCACAGTGAAGTGATAAAAACTCATTATATGGCTACTCGCGGCAAATGTTCGACTTTGTTAACATGGCAGAGGGGATTGGATATCGATTCTAATTACAAATACCTGAGTTCAATAGTGATTTGTAAGGTCGGGATTGGTATCAACTTATACCTCACTTATTGGCCGAGTCGTGATATCTCCTCTGTCCGCTGGTTCGAATCCATGAGAGAACGAAATTATTACTAACTAAAAAATTCCCCTTCTTTTAACATATATGAAATATACTGACATCAGTTACTTACTTTACTTTATCTTCCAGCCACTGGTCAATGGCATAAGGCTGATACAGTTCCTCTCCATCTATCTCTATCCCGAGCCATTTCCCTTGCTTCCTCTAGGTTATGGATTTCATCCTCAAGATCCCTGACAATTATGTCTATCAACCTCGTTCTTGGTCTACCCAGCGGCCTTCTTCCTATGTGTATTGCTCTCAGTGCTCTCCTGGGGTCTCTATTTCCATCCATCCTCTCAACATGTCCAAAACATTTCAGCCTTCCCATCTTCAGCCTGATGCTGACTGGCCTTTGCCTCAATCTCATCCTGATATATTCATTCCTAACGTAATCGTCCCATTTAATGCCAAGTATCCTTCACAGCAGCTTCATCTCAAAAGCATCCAACCTTCTCTCCTCTGTTCCAGTCAGTGCCTAGGTGGACGAACCATACATCAGGACTGGTAGTACTACTGCATTAAATATTCTCATCTTAGTTTTCAAGCTGATTTCATGCCTACACCACATGTTTTTTCTCAGAACTTCAATAGCTCTTGCTGCTCCTAGTTTTCTTCTTTGCATATCTTCAATTTGCCTCCCGTTTGCTGTTACCACACTTCCCAAGTAAACAAACTTCTCAACTTGCTTGAGTTCCTGTCCTCTGATTGTCATATCCTCCATGTGCACCCAATCATCATCCCTACTCACAACCATGATCTCGCTCTTCTTTGTGCTGATGTTCAAGCCAAAATTCTGTGTCTCTGTCGCCATCCTCATTGCCATACCTACCAGCACCAGCCACGTATCAGCAACCAATGCAACATCATCAGCAAAGTCCAAATCCATAAAAAAATTCTCCGCCAATACTAACACCTCTGTTTTCATTCGCCATCACTCTTCTCATTATCACTCATAAACACATCTAGCTGTACACAGCTGCACACACCTTGGTGTGTGCAGCTGTGGTATACCATACTGTTCTGCCACTCTCCACATTCCATCTCTCCATACTGAATCATATGCTATAAAAGTCTATAAAAGCACAGAATATTGGCTTTGCATACTCCCATCTCTTCTCAGTTATCTGTATTAAGGTGAAAATTTGATCCACTGTTGACCTTCCTCTTTTAAAATCACACTGCTGTTCTCTAAGTTTCTCTTCTGCTATATGTCTTATTCTGTTAAGTATTACTCTCATGAATATCTTTCCTGGGACTGACAGTAAATTTATGCCCAGATAGTTACCACATTCCCTTTGCTTCCCTTATTTTAATGTATTGGTATCATAATTGCCTTTTTCTAATCGCTTAGCACCAGCTCTGTTTTCCAAACAATGCTAAAAACAACTCTTCAGGCCTCTATCATCCTTCGTCCTCCTGCTTTTAGTATCTCTGCAGTTATCCTTCACACACCAGCAGTTTTCCCATTTTTTACAGATTTTAAGGCATCTTTCATCTCTTCTGCACTAATATCTTGTTCTTGTACCACCAGTGCCTCGTTTAAATCTGCAATGCACTCGTCCCTACCGGTATTTTCAACATTTAGGAGTCTTTCAAAATACCTTGCTAACAGATTCCTTTTCTCCATTTCGTCTGTGACCAAGTTCCATCTTCATCCAACATGCCATCACTCCCACAAAACTTTTTCTGGCTTGCATTCCTCAAGAATCTCACAGCTGCAAACATAGCCCTGCTCTCGCCAGTTTCTAAAAATCGTCGTTTTTAGTGAGATTCTATGAAAAAAGAAATTACTGGTTTTTATGTACATAACGATAAAAAATAAAAAATATTTAACAACTGATGTTGTATGTGTTAACGGATTTAGTGACTTCAATAGGAATCACACCTAAATATATATATATATATATATATATATATTATATATATATATATATATATATATATATATATAGTATATATATATATATATATAAATAAAAGTATAAGCCACGAGGGGAAAAAATAAACAACGGAGTTTCCGCAAGATCTTTCGACGTTCAAACGTCCTTTACTTAGCAGATGCTAAGTAAGGACGTTTGAACATTGAAAGATCTTGCGGAACCCCGTTGTTTATATTTTTCTCTCGTGGCTTATACCTTTATCTATGGATTTATCATGTTCCTAACTTTCGTGATTCAGTTCTATATATATATATATATATATATATATATATATATATATATATATATATATATATATAGATATATATATATATATATATATATTTCCTATTAATGTCAATATTTTCCAATATTTTGTAGTAATGTTTATAATTTTACGTAATTTTTGCTAAGTCACTAATTCCGTTAACACTTACATGATTTGTTGTCTGAATTAGTTTTATTTTTATGTATATAAAAAAAACTATAAATTCATTT
>NC_087217.1:72143134-72175634 GCF_015104395.2 Macrobrachium nipponense | reverse complement strand
GAGTGAGTAAAAGCGCTGTGTGGGAGAGCTTTCCAGTCCGCACTATTTTCATTGTTGTATTTGCTCCTTAGTCACAGAACGTCACTTTATTTTCTCGAAGCATAGTAGTGAAGTTCAAATACTTTGCTACGCTGCATAAATAAATGCACACTTTGAAAAATTATACCAATTACAAGAAACCTTAAATATTCATACTCTCATGTCTTCCATCAGATTGGAAGTTAGATAAACTCAGTCTTAAAAGCTGTAATTCACAGACGTGTCACCTTTTATTTCAATAATGATTGAATCTGTTGAATGTAATGAAGTTCTTATGCAGGCTGCTAAATAGCATTACTGGAAATCGGGCATAATGAGGGTCGAAGACATTGGTGAAGAGGTGGACTGGACAGGCACCCTTAGAAATAGCATTTTAAATTTAGACCTCTCTCTCTCTCTCTCTCTCTCTCTCTCTCTCTCTCTCTCTCTCTGTCTCTCTCTCTCTCTCTCTTAGGACTTTGTTGTTTAACTGATGATATCCGAAAGTTCTCTTCGATTGGTTTTCAACTGTGAGAAAAATTCCTTATTCCTAAACGACAATTTGGGATTGTAAATGAGTTTTTTTATGCAATTATCGGATGTTGCTGTTCCAGAAAAGAGACAATATTCCTCGATGAGATGAAAACATAATGTTTTTTATTGCAGGATTTTAAAATCCAAAGGTTGAGTCATTAATTAAAAGCTTCTATTTTTATCGTTTGTTTCCTTTCATAGGAAATTTATTTCTAATACTTTGTTATTATGATGCATAGCAAGAAAACCCAAACACTAGTTGGAAATAGTTAATTGTGGTACAATTTTTTTTGTAAGGCGTTACACAATGCTGTTGAAATTTATGCTCTTGTTCAGATCACAAACCGTCCCGTTAAAAAGGTACTTTATGAAAAATACATTCTTATATTATGATAAAGAAATCTCAAAAAAACAAAAAAAACTATGCTTTATATAGATGAGATCATCTTAACTATTTCCATAAAATCTTTCAAGCAATAGTTTCCATCAGACCGTCAAGAACTGAGTTTATTAAACATTGGAATATTTTTAAAGGCAAAGAATGACTGGATGTCATTCAGTTTCAAAAGACAGATTTGATGTAAAATTATGAATCTGCTTTGTTTCTGGTAGTCTCTCATAGCCCGTCTTTGAAAAAGTATTTCAGGGGAGGTCTACTTATGCAAACTCATTATCAATCCTAAATTGATTGATTGATTGTGTATTATATCTGGCGTCACAACATCTGGGTAATTGACACCGAAATAAATTAAATATAAAAAAACTAAATTTTTGATAAATTTCATATAAAAATCTATAAATATATTATATAAAAATTTTGTTCATATATAAAAGTTCTTACATAGACAATTTATGTATAATTTAAATTTGGTTAAGGAGGCCAGCCTCCCTCATAAAAATATATAACTTCTCTATATTACAATCCTTTCCAAGAATTGTAGCTAGGATAAAATTACCTACTCTGTCACGACCCCAAGAACATGAAACTATGTCTCAATTCCCAAGTCTGGGACATTCAACCAGCAAATGTCTCACAGTCAAGGGCACAGTACAGTTCTCGCAAAACGGAGGATTTTCACGAGACATCAAGAACCCATGGGTGAGTCTTGTATGTCCAATCCTCAATCTGCACAACATCGTTTCTTGTCTCCTTGGCATATATGGATATGACCAAGGAGACACTGAAGACGTGATACTACGCATTTTTTTTTATTGTTTAAAATATCCTCCCACGGGACTGCCAACATTTTTTAATTCTCTGACCTACTAGAGGATACAAATCCCGATATGGTAGTAGGCATCTTGTGGGTTCTGGGGAGCTGACCGCAGACTTTGCAAGTTGGTCAGCTTTCTCATTCCAGCCACCCAACATGAGAAGGCACCCACAGAACTTTATTTCTTTTCCTCTTTTTTTTAGTAAAAGCAGCCATTCCAATATATCTAAAATCAGAGGGTTTAAAGGGTTAAAAGATTCCAGTGACTGAAGACACTTCTTGAGTCACAATATATAATAAAATTACTTTCATTCCGAATTAAAACTTCTTTAAAGCCTTTAAAATTCCATATAACTCTGCTGTAAAAATTGATGCAACAGATGATAACCTGCCACTCCTCTCTACATCAGGGAAGACTACACCAAAGCCGACGCCAGCATCTGACTTTGAGCCATCCGTG
Source organism: Macrobrachium nipponense (assembly GCF_015104395.2). Classification (NCBI taxonomy): domain Eukaryota; kingdom Metazoa; phylum Arthropoda; class Malacostraca; order Decapoda; family Palaemonidae; genus Macrobrachium; species Macrobrachium nipponense. Next base: position 72,173,408 of record NC_087217.1, on the reverse strand, counting down.
AAAACTGCAGTGGAGTCGTCATGTTGCAAGGAATGTTCTAAAAATATTGACCGCGTGGCCTCACTGGACAATTCTGTTTTGGTAAAATTGAAATATCTGCAGAATTTTACCTCTGGGAAGTTCCAGGGGGGACTAACTGAATATTTTGCTGGTAAAATCTCGACCCTTGGCATGTTTAATTCACGAACAATGGTATTGACTCTAAAAGCGAATGGATGAGGTTGCTTGGGGTGATTTTCATAAAACTGCCAATGCCTTTCATTTCTCATACAAATGCTGGTTAAAGACTTAGGTAGCCTCTGGAATCTATACCAGCTCCGAACCAGCAGACGCTTGTAATGAAGATCCAGTGGCACCTCATCAGCATCTACAAGCATGCTCTCGGTGGGAGATGATTGTTTAAATGCTCCAGTACACAACCGTATTCCTCCATGATGAATTGAGTTGAGCATTTTAAGGCTATTTGGCTTTGCAGAAGTGTACACCTCACATCCATAACTTAATTTTGAAAAGACCCAAGGCTTTATATAATCTCAACATCTGAGTTCGGTCTGCACCCCACGAAGTGTGAGACACGACTTTCAGCAAATTCATTGCTTTTAAGCATTTTGCCTTAATATATTTCAGATGTGGAATCCAGGTCAGCTTGCTATCAAAAATCAAGCCAAGAAACCTTGTTTCACCAACACATGGAATTCTCTGCCTATGAATGAATAGATCTGGATCAGGGTGGATTCCCTTATACGACAAAAGTGCATAGTTACAGTTTTACTGGCGGAAAATCTAAAACCATTAACCTCAGCCCACTTTATTATATTATCAATGCAGAGCTGAAGGCGGCGTTCAGCCACTGCCATCCTTGATGCTGCAAAGGAAATCGATAGGTCATCAACAAAAAGGGTATATGTTTATATCTGGGGGAATTATTTTAGAAACCCTCCCCATTGATTACCAAGGCAAACAAGGTTACACTTAAAACACTTCCTTGTGGTACTCCTTCTTCCTGATTGAATACATCTGACATTATTGCTCCAACCTGAACCTGAAATATCCTATTTTTTAAAAAGCCTTAATAAACATGGGCAAATTGCCTCTCAGGTTACATTCATAAAGGACCCTCAAAATGCCATATCTCCATGTTGTATCATAAGCCTTCTCTAGGTCAAAGAAAACAGTGATGTGATGTTGCTTGTTGGCAAAAGCTTCACATATTGAAGATTCCATTCGTACCAATACATCAGTTGTGGAGTGCATACTCCGAAAAAAAACCACACTGAGCAGGCGACAGATATTTACCTCTTTCCAAGTACCACATCAATCGTGTGTTCACCATTTTTCCATCGTGTGTTCACCCTTTTTTTCCATGATCTTACACAACCAAGAAGTTAATGCGATAGGACGATAATTTTCTGTCTTGAATGTCTTTTCCAGGTTTCACAAATGGCAGTAATTTCAACTCCCAAAGCTTGGGGAAGATATGTTCTCTGTAAATTCTGTTAATTAGGCTTAATATGAAAAGTCTGGTATTTTCAGGGGTATGCTTAATCATTGAATATGTTATATCGTCCAGTCCAGGAGCTGATTCATTACATTTATTCAGGCTGATTCAAATTCTCTAATAGTAAAAGGAGCATTGTATTGCTCAGTCTTAAGGTATTAATATCAATTTCGACCTGTTCTATTATCCGTCTTTGAGCTGAATAGGGTCTATCATCATTTTTCTTTGCAACATTAGCAAAATGATTAGCAAACTCATTTGCCACTAACTGGGGGTCTGCTACCTCACAACCATTCACCTTGATAACGGGAGGTTGACAAGGAGTAAACTTGCCTGCTATTTTTCTAACTCTCTTCCAAACTAGAGTCAGAGGAGTTTTCGAATTTAGTGAAGATATGAATATCGTCCAAGATTCTTTTCGTGCTTTTTTGATTTCCATGCGAAAATGAGCTCTCGCTTTTCGAAATTCTACACGATAATACTCACATTTTCGTCTGCGGTATCTGGTGAAGGCAGATCTCATATTTCTAGAGTTTCCTGGCATTTACGTGTCCACCAGGGAACTGGTCGGCGGACAAATTTGCCCGAAGTCCTAGGTATAGATGAAGACCAGCTGAGAACATCATTGTATTCAAAAAGTCAAGAGCGTCATCTACAAAGGGAAAGTCATCAGCAGAGTCATCTATTGAGCTGTGCTCCTGGAATGTTGACCAATCAGCTTTACCAATGTTCCATTTGGGTAGCCTTGAAGATGGAGGACTTGATGCTACTCTCACCACTATCGGAAAATGGTCACTGGTAAATCTATCATTTATAGTTCTCCAATTAAAGTCAATAATACAGTCATCACTACATATAGATAAATCAATTGCTGATAACGTGCCTGTTTGAACATGAAAATGCGTAGACTCCCCAGAGTTGAGGATCCCAACATTTTCATCTTCTATGATGGAACCTAAACACCTTCCTCTTTGATTGGTGATGATGTTACCCCAAAGAGGATTTCTGCTATTCATATCTCCCAAATAACAAAAGGGCGTGGTAACTGTTGAATAAGAGATTTAAATTCATGATGGGGAAGGCTTCATTAGGTGGTAGATAAAGAGAGCATATTGTATATATTCTTTGCAAATGGATCTGCACACCTATCACTTGCAATGCTGATTGGATACTGATAGGATTTTGTGGGGTGTCATTTCGAACATACAAAGCGACACCACCATGGCTTCCAATATTCAAATTATAAGTGAGTGATAGGATGTATACTCTCGTGGGCTGGGGCACATATTATTACCAATCATTGTCTCCTGCAGAGCTATACAAACAGGAGACACTTCTGATATGAGCAGCCTTAATTCTTCCCATTTAGCTCTTAATCCCTGACAGTTCCACTGTAGAAAATGAATGAATTTACTTCCCTTTAGAGAATGTTAAATTAGAGCCTCTTTTAAGAGCTTTCAGCTTACTGACTTGCTCCTTATTTCTGGAAGGAGACCGATTATTTATGGCTGCCTTCCTTTTCAGAGGGTTATCGGTCCTCAGGAACACCAGACAAAGCTGATGCTGCCTGAGAGGCGGGGTGTGAAGGTTGACATTGGTGCATTCTCCAAAGGATCAGAAGCACCATTTAAAGCTGGTACAGCCTCCAGTGAGGTGGACGTGCCAGGTACACCTGGCACAGCCTCCAGAGAGGCAGGAGTCCCAGAAATCATTGGTTCTGCTTCCATAGAAGCAGAAGTGCCAGAAACCACTGGCACTGCCTCCAAAGAGGCGGGAGTGCCAGAATCAACTGGCACTGCCTCCGAAGAGGCAGGGGCGCCAGGAATTACTGGCACTGCCTCAGAAAGAGGCAGGGGCGCCAGGAATTACTGGCGCGGCCTCCAAAGAGGCAGGAGCGCCAGGGGTCACTGGCGCAGCCTCCGAAGGGGCATGAGCGCCAGCAATCACTGGCGCTGCCTCCAAAGAGGCACGAGTACAGGTCGTAACTGGTGTTTTATTAACATTAGTTTTGGTGACATTGATATTTCTTCTTCGGTTGGCAGCAACACTGGAAAAAGATATTCCTGGTCTAATGTACTGACTCAACACTCTCTCTTTTGCCTCTCCAAATGTGATACGTTCGGTCACCCTTAATGTCTGAATTTCTTTTTCCATGATGTATACATCGCAATTAAGTGAAGATGATGGATGATTTTCTCCACAATGCACACATCTGGCCTCCTTATTACATATGCCATGCTCTGGCTCACTGCATTTAACACAAGTAGCAGGCTTGCCTTGTAATTTCTGTCTGCATGACCCCAACATGTGTCCAAATTCTTACAAATAAAAACATCTCCTCGGTCTTGGGATATACTGTTTAACCTTAAAACGTAACCAGCGGCTGCTTTCACTATACTAGGCAATCGGGTGAATTGAAAGTAACAATTAAATTGGGAAGTGGGACTAGGACTCCATTTATCTTCTTCTTCATTCTTTCAATTCTTATTACCCCTTGATACCCTTAATTCCTCTACGAGCCTTTCCTCAGAGTAAGTCCAAGCTGGGGTGCATATATCATGCCCTTGGAGTAATTCCAAAAAGCATGTACTGCACACTCTACTTAACTCCTCCAAGGTGAGATAATGTTTTTAGCTGTTCACTCTCTTTTGCCGAGGCAGATTCCACTGTCAGCTTTCCTCACCCCTCAGAAGAAATCTTAGGCTCTCGCAACAGCACCTGACAATATCTTTATATACATTAAAAATGTCACAATCAGAGTCTTCCAAATTAAAAGTCAAATATTTATCATAAGAGTTTTCAAACATTCCGGTCCTATCTTTCTGTAACTATATTTTTACTATTTCCCTTACTCCGTACTGGAGGCATAGGGTTTCAGTGTGATTACACTGGAAGGTTTTTTGGAGTTTTCCAGAGGATGGTTGCCAGTGGAGGTTCCTGCAGTCATCAACTGTGCCGATTCATTACCATCAAAGGGTCCAGGGGTACTTGATTCTTTATTTGTATTATTCATAAAGATCAAAGTATTGGTAAAAAAAAAAAAAAAGATAAATAAACCTGAAAACCTTAAAAAGACATCATCAGCCCTTTTCATGAAGTTTATTCTTCCACTAATGGCACAAGTGAGAACTGACTCCCAAATGTCCGCGTCCCTACCCTACCCCACAGGGATGGCACAACATGATTAGAGTGGCCCAAGTGTAAGCCAAACCCGCTTGATAGGACTGAGAGTATTACCAGAATACAATCATCCCCACCCTAATCACATTATGGGCAAACCGGACAGAATGCCGAGAGTCCTATCCGCAAAACTAGACCCCTGGAATCCGTGTCCAGCCTGCAAAATAGTTGCCGCCTGATATCACTCAGGTCCGAACATTATCGAGCAGTTGATGGTCCTGCCACAGTTCCCACTATTTAGCTTCAGATATAAAAACCCAGTCCCAGCTATGATATTTTTTCTGTTTACCAAGGTCCCAGTAAATTTTATCAAAGGTGTAAATTTCCACAATTAATCCAAAGGGGAAAAAAAAGGAGAAAAAAAAAATTACATGAAGGAGAAGGGTGTAGTAAGAATGAAAATATTGCAGAAAGAAGGAAAAGTTCTGACTAATTTAGTTGGATCAGCAGCTGAGCCCCAATGACAAGTGAAAAAAGGAACCCACCAGGCATCACGGCACAGCTGCTGATCCCTAAGCCCCCTACCCACGCCAAGGGGTCAGCATCTAGGGGGATCAATCCTAAAAGGATATTCTGTAATTACAGAGCTACTTTTAACGAATTCTTCGGTGATATTGTGTTATTAAAACAAAAAGAGAAAGGATTAAAGAAGGCGCAATGAACATTGAGTTTTTTTTTAAATAATTTCAACTTAATGAGTCCAAACGATGGAGCGATAATTGCAGAGGGGCCAACTTCCTGACTTTTGCTAATTTGCGCTTAATTGGATGAAGGGCTTAATTTTTCCCCTTTATCTTGACAGAACTCTTATTATTGAAGCACAGACTTTAATCTACACAGAACTATAACTGATTCACTTAAGGTAGATTCTCGGATGAGCCTTATTCTTACGAGACGTTTGTTTGGTGGCTGCTGATTGGCTGGTACCAGGAGGTAGGCAGCTCCCAGCCAATCAGCGGCCGCCAAACTAACGTCTCGTAGGCATAGGGCTCAACCAAGAATCTACCTTAAGTGAACCAGTTATAGTTGACGTAAAATGCCATCTTTTATCCATTACTGAAAAGCCTTTGGAAATTACTTGGTAAATGCCATCATATAGGTGAGGTGACAAAACCTCTCTCGTAGTAGCCATCTTGCTTGGTGAGACGTACCCGCGTGAAGTCAGATTAATCAACAGATATCACAAGTTTAACATACGACTAGAATTTGAGAAATATCTAGAAGTGTTCGTAAACTATCGGTGATAAGATTAGTGTGAAAATAGTAGGATAAAGCGTCTTCTAAGTTAGTTTATCAAGTGTAATACTATAAATCAGAACAAGATGGCAGTAAGTTCCAACTGCGGGAAGAGGTGGCGTAATTTGGCGTGTTTAGCAGATTCGCAATACGATGAGGTAGCAGGAAGGGAACTGGCATTTCTCATCTATGAAATCAGCAACAGTCCTAACCAAAAAGATACAAAAGCATTCATAGATATATTAGAAGGATATAATCCTTCAAACTGGGACAAATCTAATGAAAACATCTTGAAAATAATTGAAGAAGTTCCAAATAAAATCCAATTGGTCAAGAGACTCATAAAGAAAATATACATAAACCAACATATTCCGACAAAGAAAATGAATAAGGTGAATCTTGTGAATATCCTAATTGATGCATTAGGAAAAAGAATGCCAAAAGCATGCAAAACGTGTAAGGTTTGGGATAGCATAGTCAATCCACAAAAACCTAATCAGAAAATGTGCTGCATGCAACATTCCGACCCATCCACAGTGTGCTGAGGTAATACAAGATTTGAGAAAAGATACAAGAATTTTTTGTTCAAACATGTCTATCATGGGATAGACAATGTTATTAAATCAAGATTGAATGTACAAATAGTTGAGGATGAAGAAGAAGAGGAAGAGGAAGAAGAAGAAGAAAAAGAAAAAGAAGAAGAGGAAAACGGAAGAGAAGTAAACAAAAATGAAATGACAGAAAAAAATAAGGAAAACAAAGAACAAGATAAAGTATGGATGCAGAGATACTCATTGATACTACATATGAGGCAATAAAGCAGCATACCTACGAAGAAATAAATTACGACATGACAACAGAAAAGCAAACATCCCGAAGAGGCTCTACCCAGATCTACACATGACGGGAAAGAGGAAAAAATAGACAAGAAAGACAAAATCTGCAACCTTTTGAAAAGAGGGAATTGCAGATTTGGAGAAAGATGTTACTACAAACATCCTAAGATATGTCAAAACTATGAAATATATGGTAAATGTGCATACTTAGATGGATATGGGGATGATTGCAGAGATCTGCATCCAAAAATATGTAAAAACCTAAAAGAAGGAAAAGGATGTAAGTTCGACAAAAATGCAAATATATGCACCCTGTAGCCATGAATCATAATCAAATAAATAACCAACCAAGTAATAAAATCCAAAATAAGAAAGAAACAAATAAAGAGAGAAATCAAGAATATCAGGTAAAAGAGAAAAGCAAACCACCAATGAGATATGCAGAGGTGTCAGCAAAAATTTCAAAGCATCAGCTCCGAAATTCTACTCAAGAGATAATAACTGTATTTATTATGCAAGAGGATATTGCAGAAACGGAGAAAATTGCAGATTCAGACACAAAATGAATTATGATGATGAAGGAAGATCAAATATTATGGAAAAGTTGGATTTTTTAATGTCAGAATTTCTGGAAATGAAAAAAAGAACAACATACCAGAACAGGAAAGAGACATGGGAAAATCCTTATTACTACCAGTATTAAATGAAGGAGAAAACACGCAAACCATCATAGTGATGAATGCGCAGGGTTTAGTTACGAGTAACTCAAAAAGAAAAATAGAGATACTTAGAAGAACTAACCCAAAATGAAAAGAAAATAGATAAATGGGAATATAAGTGAAACCTGGTATTCCCAAGGAGACTTGGGAATGAATGATCAATAAAAGGTTCCAAAACCCTTTAAATAGGAATCAGATAGAAAAAATAGGAATCAAGGGGGAACCGCAATATATGGGAAAGACAAAAAACAAGGAAAAATATATGAGAAATATAGTAACTCAGAATGTGAACTAATAGCGGTAGAATTTGAATCTGAAAAATTGATGAACATAGTATATATAGACCTCCTAATACTAAAGAGTTTGACTTAATAATTGAAAAATTGGATGATATATGTAGAAATCACAAGGACTGGACTATTCTCCTATCTGGTGACTTCAACTTTACCTTTCGTAGAATGGAGGAGTAACGAATAGGAGATTGTGGTTGTACTTATACATATAAAAAAGAGAGTAATAGTAGTGCAGAAGATAAAAGGCAATTTGAAAAGCTATTACATATGCTACTAGAATACAACATTCAACAAATAAATCACCTGCCAACAAGAAAAGGAAAATACTTTAGACCTAGTATTTGTGAACGAGATGAATTATGTTAAAGAAATAATAGTTTATAATGCGAGTATTTCAGACCATAATGTCATAGAATTAACAGTTCATTCCAAAGCAAGTGAAAATAGAGATAAGCAAGAAATGAAAAAGTGGGAAGGATATGGAAAATACACTTCTACAGTAAAAATATAAAATGGTCAGAAATTAATGAAGAATTAAACAAAGATTGGGATAAAATTTTCGTAAGTGATGACATAAGGGTAAATACGGAGATATTATATAAAATATTGGAGAAAATAGTGGAAAAATATATACCGAAGAAGAAAAGTAAACATCATTCATGCATACCAAGAGACAGAAGGATCTTGTTCCAGAAAATCAGAAAGTGGAAAAAAGGTCTTGCAAAAAAAAGAAAAAAATGCATGGAAAGTTATAGAACTAAAAAGTAAGATAGAAAATGCAGAACAAAAGATTATACAATCAAAAGAAAATGAAAAACGGGACTTGGAAGAAAAAACCCTATTAAATATCAGCAAAACCCCAAACTATTATACTCATATGCGAAGAAGATGAATAAAAGAAGAATAGAAATAGGCCCTCTGAGAAATGAAGGAGATTAACGAATGAAAAAAAGGAAATTTGCAACATACTGGCAGAACGATATAAGAGAGAATTCACCCCTAGAATAGATAATGAAGATAATGATATAGAAGTAAGGGAAGAAAATAGTGAATATTTAGCTGACATAGAAATTAATGAAGCTGATATTGTGCAGGCAATTAATGAAATTAAAAAATGGAGCTGCTGCAGGGCCGGATGGAGTCCCTGCTATTTTGTTAAAGAAAGTAGTTCATTCTATCGCAAAGCCACTTGCAATATTATTAAGACAAAGTGTAGATACAGGCAAGATTTATGATGAGCACAAATTAGCATATATCACCCCTACTTTCAAAAGTGGATCAAGACTAGAGGCAAGTAATTATAGGCCTGTGAGTCTAACATCACATATTATGAAAGTGTATGAAAGGGTAATGAAGAAAAATATTATGAAACATTTAATAAAAAATAATTTGTTTAATATAGGACAACACGGTTTCGTACCCGGAAAAAGTACACAAACCCAACTGTTAGTCCACCGTGAGAACATATTCAAAAATATGAAAAGCGGAAATGAAACAGATGTGGTTTATTTAGACTTTGCAAAAGCTTTTGACAAAGTAGACCATAATATATTAGCAAAGAAAATTAGAAAACACAATATCCGTGAGATAAAGTAGGAAGATGGTTAAAAGAATTTTTACACAACAGAAAACAGATAGTTATTGCAAACGATGAGAAATCGGATGAAACCAAGGTAATATCCGGTGTGCCACAAGTACGGTGCTAGCTGCAATATTGTTTGTTATTATGATTGAAGACATAGGACAGTAATGTTAAGGATTCGGTAGTGAGTAGTTTCGCTGATGACACAAGAATAAGTAGAGAAATTACTTGTGATGAAGATAGGAACGCTCTACAAAGAGACCTTAACAAAGTATATGATTGGGCAGAGGTAAATAGGATGGTATTTAACTCTGATAAATTTGAATCAATAAATTATGGAGACAGAGAAGGAAAGCTATATGCATATAGGGGACCTAATAATGAGACAATCACAAATAAGGAAGCAGTTAAAGACCTTGGTGTGATGATGAAATAGGAACATGTTATGCAATGATCAAATAGCAATTCTGTTGGCAAAATGTAAAAGCCAAAAAATGGGAAAAATAGGGGAATGTTGTTACGGCACTTCAAAACAAGAAAAGCTGAACATATGATTATGCTTTATAAAACTATAGTCGTAGTCCACTTGAATATTGCAATATGATATGGTACCCACACTATCAAAAGGATATTGCACAAATAGAGAGTGTACAAAGGTCCTTTACAGCTAGAATAGAAGAAGTTAAGGACCTAGACTACTGGGAAAGACTACAATCCTTAAAATTATATAGTCTAGAAAGGAGAAGAGAACGCTACATGATAATTCAGGCATGGAAACAGATAGAAGGAATAACAGAAAATATCATGGAACTAAAAATATCAGAAAGAGCAAGCAGAGGTAGATTAATAGTGCCCAAAACTATACCAGGAAAAATAAGGAAAGCACACAGGACATTAATCCACTACGCACCAGCATCGATAATGCAGCGTCTATTCAATGCGTTGCCAGCTCATCTGAGGAATATATCAGGAGTGAGCGTAGATGTGTTTAAGAATAAGCTCGACAAATATCTAAACTGCATCCCAGACCATCCAAGATTGGAAGATGCAAAATATACCGGAAGATGTACTAGCAACTCTCTGGTAGACATTAGAGGCGCCTCACACTGAGGGACCTGGGGCAACCCGAACGAACTGTAAGGTCTGTAAGGTAAGGTCTAAAGGACAAAACCAATGTCCTTCTTAACAAGACAAAGATTTTGCAAACGCGAGAGCAATTTTACAGATGCTCGATTCATTTTCTTAAGAAGCGTTCTCCGATGGCATTCTTTTCCAAGCAAGTTCGAACCATCACGGCCTCTTTGTTCAGAGATTCAATTGTTGTCCAAACATGTGGCATGACCATAACCAACAAGGTATTTAAAAGTATTCTTGATCCTTAGGGCGTCCTTCTTGGTGTTTTCTTTGAACATATCTTTTAACTGTAATCATATAATTCCCCATAGCAAATCGTCCTTCTTGTGTCATACTCTTCAACGAATCCGCTACAATGAGACCAGTTTTTTTCTTTTAGTTGATCTGGCCTGTTGATAGAGGGCTGATCCTTCATCTCGCTCATGATTATGTTCTATACTTGAAATGATGTCCTATATTTCTAACTTTGTTGTTCCGAATTTTACATTATTAGATATTTGAGGGATTTGTTTCCTGTCTGGAATTTTAATAATTGTATGATCGGCCATTTCCTAAATGGCATTAGGAATATTAGTTTTGATAAAAAATATTGCAGTTTTGGTTCATATATTATTTATCAAGATCTGATGTGCTGTTAAATCAAGCTGGATAAATGAAAATTCCTGATAATTCCCTTTTGTGAAGCAGTGAAGAAGTTTAACTCAATCATTATTTCAGACAAAAGCTTTTAAGATAGAGTCCATTAGTTGCCATGATTACAAATTGTAAGGCTCTGCCACATGCACAGATTCGTTTACGTTATAAATAGGTACCTTTGTTTCTCCAAGCGCAGTGTTAATATGCGTCCAGCAAGTAATCCATCTCTTTTATATATGTTCATTGTTTTAAGTGTTATGTTCCAATTGCAGTCCTTAGTTTGACAGATATAGTTAGAGCATGTCAACCTAAATGCTCTAGGTCTAGCCTTTTTTCAAAAATTGAAATTATTTAGTCTAAGGAATAAATTATGAATTTTAATCCACTATGTGAATTTATTCATCCTAATATTGTTTTGCGCAAATCTTTACAGCTACTAATAATTTAGGGGAGATAGAAATCATTAACGGTCCCAATCTTCCCACGTTGTCGGTACTGGCTTCTTCTCGTCCATGTGACAGCACCTGAAGTGTAATTTCAAAGCGCATGTGAATTTTGACATCTTAAAGCAGACAAAATGCACCGAAGGCCGACATAAATTTTGCGAATAGAAACAAACATTCCCAAATGTGAATAATGACATCGTGCGACAGAAGACATGTACTTATAAGTGGAAGAAGACCGTTAGTAATAGCAAGGAGTTATTAGGAACAGGCATAATGCAACTGGAGGAGATATAAGGCAGATGAGACCAGGAATAAAGTATTTTTCTCATTGATGAAGGATAATTCTTTTCAACAGACAAGTAGCCAGAGCAAACTACTATAGTAATGATAAAACTACTATGGTTATGGTAACAGTGGTGGTTCTGCTTCTACTACTACTGCTAATACAACTTCCACCGTCAACAATAAAGCTGAGTGACTTGAAATCGGTAATGCAAAACTTTAAACGCAGTGTTTTGACAAACATCCTCTTTGCTTAATTTATCCTCTTTGCTTAATCTATCCACTTCATTTATAACGACATTTTCTTTTTCTGAGATTTTTGTCATGATTTCTTTTTGTTTCTTCTTGCTTATGGTTCATATCTCATTTTTCTTTTTCCCTTTGCATTTAAGCCTTTTTGTACATTTTCCATTTTTCGGTCGTCTATACCCACCTTTTATCATAATTCTACTTTGAGTTTTTTTTATTCATACAGCCTCTCTCTCTCTCCTCTCTCTCTCTCTCTCCTCTCTCTCTCTCTCTCTTCATGACCTGATACTCCGATATACATCATCATTGGTTTAAAATATGTTCCTTATTGGAGCGTCAAAGTTTATGTATCAAGTCTCGGCCAAAGAAGCATCCATGTCACTATCTCTCTCTGTGTATGTGTCTTGTTCAAACTCTTTATCTTTGTCTCTGTCTCGTCTTCTACCACTCTGAGTTCTTCTAGTTACATCTAAACTTATTATCTATGATAAATTGTGCGGATTTTGCCATTAGCAATATCTGTAGCTGTTACAATCATACAGTTAGAATCATAAACCTAAGATGCTTCGATGACCTTTATGTGTCTATATTTATCTCTCCACCAAACTCTGTTGTCCACATTCAATTGCGAAACCCATCTCGTGAACACTTTCGACCGGAGTAATCAATCAGTCTCATGGTAACGGGACTTGGCTTTCTTCCCGAATTGCAAAGAACCTCCACCATATCACCATAACATGAAGTAATATTGAATTACCACATCGACTTCTTAACAACTTTGTTTCCTCCCACTTTACAGAAACAGATATCAACACATGTAAGCCTTGAACCATATAGAAAGCAAGTCAAGATCTTGACTTGTCATTGAACTCGAAACCAAGTACTCTAGGGTAAACTGCGGTTGACCTAAGTAAGTTCATAATATACACACACACATACACACACACACGCACACACACACACACACATCATATATAAAATATATATAATACTATATAGATAAATATATAGATATAGATATCGTATACAGATATATATATTTATATATATATAGATATATATATATAGATAGATATACATTATATATATAATGTATATATATATATAATTAGATATATATATATATTATATATAATAGATATATATATTAATATATATATATATATTAATATAATATACACACATATATATACATCATATATACTAGATAGGATTTATATATAGAGATATATATGAATCGATGAAGGCATATTATAGATAGATATACATATAGAATTAGTTATAGAGATATACATATAGAGATGAGATAGAGAGATAAGATATGATAGTAGAGAGAGACATATGATATATATAGATAGATATAGAAGTATATCTATAGTACGATTTAATAGAGATATAAGTATATAGGTAATTATATATAGCTAAGTATACTATATAGAGATAAGGTATATATGATAATATATATATATAGATATTTAAATAATATAGATATATATAATACTATAAATATAATATAGATAATAGACTATATATAGATATATAGATATACTATATATAGATACTAGATAATATAATATATTAATAGAATGTTGATAGATAATATATGTATATATGATAGTATATATATATCTATATTATATATATAATATATATTTTATATATATATATAGATATATATATATATATATATATATATATATATATATATATATAGTATATATATATATATATATATATATATATATATATATATATATATGTATATATATACATACACACACACACATATATATGTGTGTGTGTATATATATATATATATATTATTATAATAGTTTATTAAAAACGTTTCGCACACAATTCTCGGTGCATCACGTCTGTGAACAATAAAAGGAAATACATTATAAAAAGGAATTCACAAAATTACAAGGTAATTAAAAATTAATCGTTTAAAAAGAAAAGCAGAAGTTAAAAGTTAAAAATTCTTTAAAACACTGTAAAAAGAGAGTGAGAACTAAGACACCAACCCTCCAAGGTTAAAGACGAAAAAGGAATAGCAAAACCTGACGTCCAAAACAAAAAGTCAGTTATGCCAAATACAGAGGTGAAGCCGTGGTGTTATTGTTCAAAGAGGGAACTAGCCTTTTAATAAGTAATGACTCCAGAGTAAGTAGATGATCTGGTTCCTTTGTATATCCAATTATAGAGAAGTGCTGTTTCAAGACCTCTATTTTGCATATAGCAGCATGATTTTTAATGTTAGAAAACTCTGGTTGTTTAATTACCTGGCCTGTACGAAAACTGAAACCCATGTGGCTGCAATATCTCACTTGCAATACCCTACGAGTAGATCTGATGTAAGAGCCCGGACATCCAGGGCATGTGAATTTATATACAACATTAGATCTCATGAAGGACTGCAAGCGATCTTTACAGCTGAAAAATGAATCTATCCTGCTTGGGTTATTAGAAATAAGAGTTAACTGAAGACAGGGAATTTCGTGTTCATTGATCTGTGTTAGTCTACGTGAGAATTTTGTATCAAACACAAAAGGGATGGAAGCAAAGAACAGTTTCTTAGGAACATCAAAGTTGGGCAACGGTGGCTGGAGAAATTTGGTTAAAAGTTTATTGATAACTCTAAGGACTACGTCTTTGGGATAGGAATTTTTCTTAAAAAAACCTAATAAAAATTCTATTTCATTATGGAGTCATTACTTATTAAAAGGCTAGTTCCTTCTTTGAACAACAACACCACGGCTTCACCTCTGTATTTGGCATAACTGACTTTTTGTTTGGGATGTCAGGTTTTCCTAGTCCTTCTTCGTCTTTAGCCTTGGATGGCTGGTGTCTTAGTTCTCTCTCTCTTTGTACAGTGTTTTAAAGGATTTTTAACTTTTAACTTCTGCTTTTCTTTTTAAACCATTATTTTTTTTTATTACTTTGTAATTTTGTGAATTCTTTTTTATAATGTATTTACTTTTATTGTTCACAGACTGATGATGCACCGAGAATTGTGTGCGAAACGTTTTTAATAAACAATGGCCTTCTACAGATGTATTATGGTTACCCCCTGGACATAATATTATATATATATAATAATATATATTATTATATATATATAATATATATATATGTGTGTGTGTGTGTGTGTGTGTGTGTGTCTGTGTGTTATGGGTGTCAAAATGACGCCATTTAACTAAAAGAAGAAAACTCGTATCTCATAGCGTGACCTACCTTTGTTGATTCCCAACGCCTGCCATCCCTGTAGCTAGCTGAAAATTGATAATTAAATCTTAGGCAAATTCAAACTCTCGCTGCACAAAAATATAATCTTTATCGGAGAGTGGGGGGTGGGGGGAAGTAGAAATTTTGGGAGGCCGAGCTCATGGGGTTTCCGGGCTCCCGAACATAGGTCTCGACCTTCCCGGGGTGGAAACCCATCTCCCCTCCGAATCTCAGTCCCGTCAGACCGACGGCCCGGGCGCCCATACCAATAATACATACGTACATATACATACAAACAAACATATAAACATACATGCACGCATTGCCAAGTATATAATAGATACACACATACACACACACAGATACATATATATATATAGAGATATATATATATATATATATATATATATATATATATATATATATATATATATATATATATATAGTATATATATATATATATATATAGTATATATATATATGATATAGATATATATAGTTCATAAATAATTATCACATCACCGTGATTCATCGTATAAAAATGTCCTTTAATATCTAATTAATATATTTTCATAAATATGTAAACCAAAGGGGAATTTTTAGTTGATATTGATTTCGTCCTGTCATGGGTCCGAACCACCGCCCAGCCCAGTCGATAACGTCCATGACGTCCCGATTTCTTCTCTGTCTGCTGGGCGGTGGTTTGAACCCACGAGAGGACGTAATTATTATCAACTAAAAATTCCCTTCCGTTTTACATGTATATGAAAATATATTAATCCCGAGGTAGAGCAAATTAGACATTAAAGGACATTTGTAGCTCGAATAATTTATATGAAATCACGGTGATGTGATCAATTATTCATATAAACTATTATATTATATTATAATATATATATATGATACATATATATAGACTATATATATATATCTATATATGTAATATTATATAGATTATATTGTATAATATATATAATATATATATAGATATATAGTAATATATATCAGACGAATATAATTATAGATATAATAATAAAATTGTATATAAATTATATTTATATATATATATATATAGATATATATATATAATATATATATATATATATTATATTATATATATATATATAGTATATGATATATATATATATATATAATATATATATATATATATATATATATATATATATATATATATATATATATAGTATATATGAATATAATGACCATAATGAAACTAACAAATAGCGAGGTACCTAATTATGGAAGGCTAAATTTAAAGATACTATCCTTAGCGACTTAAGCTATCAAAGAAGAATGAAGGTGGAAAGTTTCCTTATAAGGTTTTAAATATTTCCTCTCGTCCCTATTTGGCAAACAAATATTTTCCTCTTTTGAAACTGATCGATAAATATCTTGCTAGAAATTGTCTTCACCGAAGTCATAATATTTCGCAATTGGAAGGGAAGTAAAATCTGTCATTTTATACCGGCAATTTGGCGAAACAAAACGATTTATTTACACCTTGAATTGCAACACATATTAATGGGTAAATGACCTTAACGTCCACACGTGTGCACGATTTCCCCTTGTGACGTGGCGTAAAAAATCTCTAGGTTCAATGAGTCATGGAAGCCGTTTGGGAGGGAGCAAATGTGATTGTAGCAAAAGAAAGAAAGGCACATATTTCATTCATTCCCTAATGGGAATGAACATTGATATAAATTTTCATTCAGAAGTGCTTTCAAGGGGAACTGTACTTTTAAGATCACTCATATGCTCGCACTTATGGGAAAATGTTTTTTGTTCCCCAGTCTAGGCAAGCAATAAAAGTAAACAATTCCTCCATGGACCATTAAATTATAAAGGAAACTGTGGTTTTTTGTCAGTAATTAAGAGTCAAATATAGCTCGACGTTCTAATCTCTTTTGCTTAGGATTTCATCATCGTACCGAAAATTCAATGTCAAAAAAAGGAACATTCTTACAAAGTAACAGTTTCTTACAGTTTCTATTAGAAGACTACTCACTTAGTGATATGTATATAAGACATATAGATTGAAATGCAAAGCAAAGCTAAAACTACATAAATGAGAAAGTAAAGATCAAGTGGGTGAGTGAGATCCTTTTCTGATCAATGGACCGTTACAGATATTAATTTATTTGCATAGATATGAATATACAATATACAAAAGACAACGCTTAAAGAATGAAAGGCTATTTTTAAGTGGAAACTGATTTATGAATTGAATGAGTGTTAAACTTCTTTCGTTTTTAGTTACTAAATCATTTTGGTTAGCCCAATCAGTTCCTATACAAATACCAGTTATTCACGAGGCTTTTTGCCTCACTTACACAGTCTGTAAACCCATAATTAGTCAATCCCCGACACACCAGAGACACGTTGTTTTCTGGGGTACCTAACCTAGCACCTTAAAACGGGATTTAGCAGTGCATGCAGCAATCAGTTTTCCAGTGAGAAGAGACTTGCATTCCTGCAGACAGCATATTGACTTGTTGCTAGTACGCATATATATTATCTCCTGTACTAACTGGTATAGTTAACCAATTCAGTCATTTTATTCTCTTGAACAATTAGTGCACAATTCACTTACCACATGTAGCCTAGCCATGGCAGATACCTCTAATTTGTAGCCTATAGTTAATACACCTGTACCTACACTCATATTTTATAGCCTGAGCTAGTACACATGCACCATTACAGTATAGCCTACAAGTACACCCCTCGTTGTACATTCCTGGAGCAGTCACACCATTATTTTAGTGTAGCTCACAAGTACACCACTCCTTATGTATTACTATCATCTGCACATCTCCACAGTTTACCCTCTTCCAGGTGCACTCCATTCCAGTGCCGCCTTTCACAGGTACACTCAATTATTGTGCGTCCTTTTACAGGTACATCTCATCATAGTGTAGCCTCCAGTAAGTGCACTTCCTGGCTGTTGTATATTTCTGCAGAGTCTCGTCTTTTATCGTTACTCCTGTGCACATTCTACACAATCTAGAATATCTTTCCTTTCTATGCAATTCCTTGCACGGCCACCATATCCTAGCAAGCCTCTGAATGCAGTCCAGTATCTATCTTTTAGGAAGATCAGCCAAAATGGACATTACTGAGCAATTTGGTATCTTGGAGGTTGGACGAGGCCCAGGCCATACAAGTGGCAAGTTAGAAGCATATCTCGCACAGCAGACGGACCTTGCTAAGAAGGAATGTGAAGAGAGAGAGAGAGGGAGTTGAGGGTCATAGGACGAGAGAAAGTAAAGGAACAGTGAGCATAGCGAGAGAGCAGGAAAAAGAAAAGCATCGAGAGCATGGATTAAAGCCGAAGGAAAAAACATACAGCTGGCCCAGCTCCAAGCTCAGTAACCTCATGGATCAGGCTCATAATCCAACATCTCTAGTGTTACTTAACTCATCCCACCTTGGAACGACACTAATCCCCTGAGGTAGCTAACCAGCCGAGACTGTACTAACTGAATACTCTGTGTCAGACTCTCAAAATACCCTGATCCTGGCTCACTTCATAAAGGGTAAAGAGAAGTATCTACTTGTGGCCCTGGAGGCTGGTCAACAAATGACTTTACAGAGGTCACGAAAGTCGTAGCTGAGGTCTACAACTTCAGCATTGAATATTGGCTCTGGTAGCTCTGTGGATTTCTCAAGTCATCTAACCAAACCTGGGCTGACTGGACCTTCAAGAAGGGCAGAGCAATGACCCTCTGACTAGTGTCCTTAGCATGCTCTTCTTTCAAGGTTTTCTGAGTGCAAATCCTGATTCAAGGATTTAGGATATATGTTTTGAAGTTCCTCACCTTATATATCACTGAAAAGCAGCCAGCCACCATCCTTAAGTGATGTTGGTTGGCTGACGACTACAAGCATACTAAGACTTACTCAGGGGCTTCAAGTACCAGCTCTGTTCCATCAGGCAAGCCAAGGAATACCAAGTCCTCCCCTCCAAATGCACCCATTGCAGGAGGTCCAGCCACTCACAAGTGGACTGTTGGGTAAAGCAGGCTACTGTCTTCCATTTATCAGTGTCCCCAGTTATGCATGAATTTCATTTCATTTTACTGTCATAATATCAGTAATGAGTAAGATTTCATCGCAGGTTTTAAAGAATGATGGCTAATATCCAACTCTAAACTGTCATTACCAAAACAACCCTAATGACTAATACAGATGTTGTTACTGCATTCAAGTATAAATGATTATAGGATTTTCTTAGAATCTTTATGGTTTAGTTACTGGAAATCTAACAAGCAACAAACGATGACTCTGAACCTCCACCCCTTTGTAGAGTTGCTAGGTATGGCATTATTAAACAGTGTGGGTCTGATTATTTAACAAAACTGTATCTTCACTTGTGTTATTGAGTGAACATCAAAACAGCTGCTCACTCTCGCATCGCCTCAGATTACCTTTGCACAATTTGATAGAATACTTACATCTTTTTTTTTTTTTGTTACTGCCTTCAGTTGGTCATCAGTATTATTACAATCTGCAGCTTTTGCGTTGTGTAAAATTTTTCCTTAGTTTTCTTTGTCTTCTTATTTTCATCTACTTATTCTACCTGTTCTACCCTTTCGTGGTCAAACTCAGCCTTTTAGGCTGTTAAGGCATTGGTTACGTATAGCGGGGATTTTCCGCACCGATGCCACCTCTCCCCAGGTACTTCCACCCTACCTCTCTCTCTCTCTCTCTCTCTCTCTCTCTCTCTCTCTCTCTCTCTCTCTCTCTCTCTCTCTCAGACTGATTTTTGTTCTCATGTTAACTTTTTTCCACACCACCATGGAGGTAAGTCTTGGTGCATATTTATTTTTATAGAGGTTTCCCCATTAGGCCTAATCCTCTCCATGATGTTTAATCGGGAGATTCGTCGTTTGAGCTCGCCTCGATGTTAATAATGAATGACTCTATAAATCTCTCAACTGCTACACCTTGCTTTGCATCTTGTTCCTGCTTCCAGTTTTGAATGTGTTTTTCTTGGAAATTTAAGTTTTTACCCGAGCCCATATCAGCTCTATCGGGTTGTACTGACAGTCGTATGGGAGGAGTCGTACAACTTTATGCCCTGCTTCTGAAGCAAATGTGTCAACTACGTAAGTTTTCTTTCCATTACACATTTTTTGGGGCGAGGTCATAGAACTCCACTTTCTCCAAGCTGATGTTGGGTTTTTTTCAAACACCATCGAGAGGTAGGATCCATGACAATTAAAGACTTTTGGGTGATGTTAGGTAACAACTGAGTTTTAAATCATTGCTCAAAAGATGCATCATTCATCTGATTGTGAGAATCACCATCATTTTTTGCTTAAAAAATAATTCACCTTTCTTACGTTTCTGCATGAAGAATGATGAGGCGATTTTCTTTTCCCGTAGCCGGCTTTACTCCTGTTGCTTGTTTAGAGGCCATGTCAGTCCTACACTTTGCAACAGTGTAATTCTGATCAACCCTGGTTTCGTCAAGGAAAACGAAGTTTTCGAGGGACTGTCTGACTTGCCGCATCTCTCTCAAAAATCTAGTCCAAGCAACAGTAACATCACTCCGTTCCATAAGGAACTTGTGGCCATCAACTTGCGAAAATCGGAAGCCAATCTGCAACAGAACTCTTCGAAGTGACTCAATGCTACCATTGTAAGAAATTTGCTCTCTTAGCTCTTCCGTGACTTTGTAGAGTGTAGGGATTTCATTTCTTTCGTAAAATTCCAATACAGTTCTTCTTAGAATACACTTATCAAAATCATTCAAATTCGTAATATTTGCAGGCTGAATTTTTGTCGGTGAATAGAAAACAGGTTTCTTATGTTCATCCTCTGACCATTCTTGATTTGCTTTGCTGCAGATCCTTCTAACTGTCCTTTCACTTACTTTGGTGGCTTTGGCTGTCTGAGCAAGGGCTTGAGTGAATAGTAACAAAGGTCCGCTGTTGGCCTTTCTATCTACAACGTATTGATTCACATTTGCACATTATTTCCTTTGCTTAACTGTGCAGGCGGGGGCAGGGAGAAGTGTGAGATGTTTCCATGTTGGGTCAGTGACTCAGTGACATAGAATGACCTTGCCGGGCTAAGGTGGCAGCGGAGCACAAACCCAGCACAGTGGTGTGTCAGATCTCAGGAAAACATTTTGAATATTAATTTTCCCATAAAAAACATAGTCATTCTTAAACATATGAAACTTTATTATAAGACAGAATAATTACCATGTATTTAGTTAGTATAAAAAATATCAGAGACATTTCGTCGTCACTGCCGTGGCCTATTTATATAATTGTGGCACCTGTGCGGGAAATCCAGGCTAAACGCCGCCAACGCTTTAGTGGCCTAAAAGGCTGTGTTTGACCATAGTTCCTGAGTACAAAGTGAGTATTTATATTTGTGTATATACAAGATTAACCAAAATATTTTTTCATATATCTGAGAATAAATGTAAATGTGGTACAAAAATTTCGCCTGTAAAAATAAGGTTCACGTGTAAGTAAACAAACAAATGTAATGCGTTTTAGAAAAAAAACAAGGAATATAAGTCAAACCTGTTTTCATGAATTAAGTATACATGCCGTTTTCTATCTGTTCAATTTACGCTCATTATCCATTCTTCCCTTATTCACTTATTCTTTTCCACATTCCCCCCGTCACTCCATCACTCCCTCTTCCCTACGCTACACTTTTTACCTTTGCTTTGAACCCAATTAACTCTGGAATTAATTCTGGACTGCATCCAGCGTTGGGAATGAAAATTTACCGTTTCCTTGGATACGAATCAGAGGTATTTTCTGAATTTGAAATAACGACCGAAACCTTTTGATAGAGAAACGTTCTATGAAGCTTTCTGTTCGTAATTTCCACTTTTTTTTTATTTGATATGTGTTTTACTTGTTCTCTAGAAGGAACTGGATAAGCAGAGAGAAGAGTAATGGATAAGTGTGAACAGTTGAAAAAACAATGGTCCCTTTTTGTAGAGGAGAAAAGAAAGGGATTTATGGAAATGCTTGTGCTCACTATTTAGTTTATCCATGAAAGAATAAGTGAAATACCAAATGAGCAAATTTCATGTTAACGAAAAAGACAAATACTTGCTTACTTACGTAGAAACATATTCTCCAATCTTGCTCTTTCTTTTCCATTCATTTTCTTATAAACACTGTTATTGTTTTTGTCTTTTGTGACCTATCCATTTCTTATTTCTTCTTCTTCTTCTTCTTCTTCCTCTTCTTATTCGTAAGACCATACTACCATCTTGGTAGCTAAAGGGTCAGCTACTCGTGTCTTCCTTCTTCTTCACAGAATTCTATTTTGTGCATCTTCATGTTCGTCCATGTACATCAGTTCAAAGAAGTAACTTTCCTAATTTTTCTCTGTCCTGCTTTACATGTCGCCACAGAAAAGCAAGTTTCATCTTTATTTTTAATGTTAAATATATTTCAGTTATGGGGCCTTAAATTTTCCCTCCGATTAACCAGTAATATCAAGAATTTGTATACTGTTCTGCATCACCATGTCTAAGCACTACATGGAATCATTTCTTTAACGTGTAATATCCGTAAATAGATAATATATATTTCCGTCTCTTATTTTCATGATTAATATTACTAATTTTTTCTAGTCAAATTATTTATTTCCCGTATTATTGCCTGCTACTGATATTTTAATAATATATAGAATACAATGACGCTTCTTCATTAGGGTATATAACGTACAGTAATTTGAATGATTGTACATTATAAGAACTTTTTACTTTTTATTGTTTATATAATTATCTAAGATGTTATGCTCAATTTACCACTTATACACTGGCACGCACGTGTACACACACACACACACACAGATATATATATATATATATATATATATATATATATATATATATATATATATATATATATATATATATATATATATAATTTTCGTTAAAAGCAATTGCCTTAGTGGCATCAATAAGGTTCTTGCACGTATCTTCTGCCGACGAAGTTTTTTCCGATTCTCGTTCGTCAATTTCTGGTGAAATATACGCAGACTTCCTTCTTCCATTTATTGAATTTTGTCGCGACAGCTGTTTCGCCTTATGGCATTATCAAGCGACTACTGACTTACAATCTGGCTTTTCGGCCTATTTATTTCATCGTGTGGGAGGTATGACCTTGAGGTATGGGTACTGGTTAGTCTAGGGATTAACAGCTTAAGGTCGTTGTTTTGGATACAAAGAACATAAGGACATATGTACTGTGACAATAAAAGTGAAAGTTTAAACAGTTGTTAAATAAATATTCAAAATACAATGCTATGTGCTGGCGTTTCCTTAAGTGTATGTTAAAATTTAATATATTACATGTTGGTTTAAGAAAAAATACAAAATTACATACATGAATGAAAATGAATGTAGAGATCTAAATAAATAATATATATATATATATATATATATATGTATATATATATATATATATATATATATATAAATATATATATGACTGGTAAAAATGTTCTGTTACAACAGAATTCCATCTAATAAAAGGAGCCCATAAAAACACAAAAATATAGACAATCTGCTCCCAGAGGGGTCAGCTTCGGAACTGGGAGCAGATTGTCTAGCCCTGAACAATCTAATATCAAAAACCATTCAAAAAATATGTAAAACCTATATAGACAATAAAGATTTTTCAATAGTAGGACAGGTACAAAAAGAAAACGACTTAACAATACTGGAATCCATTATTATCAAATTGACCGTACCACAGTTAAACTCCCAAACGTCATCCACACAATTGTTTATTGCCTGATGGTCTTGTTGAGCTGTTTTTCTCTGTCCGTATGTTTGTTATTGTTTCTCTCTCTCTCCCTCTCTCTCTCGTCGTAACTCTATACGACTAGTATGTTTTTAACTTCCTTCTGGGTAGGTTGTCACCAGCCATTTGCTTGTTCTTTAAGTAAATGTTTTATCAATTATATTCTGAATGTTTTAATGTAATTATAATATATAATCGGATTCTATTAGTTTATTGATCGCCATGTTTGCTTGTTTGCAGCCTAGAAAATGCAACTATGTGGAGTTGTGAAACGTAGGCATATATTTTAATAAAATGCATGTGTATAGTGCCTTTCCCTGACCCGCCTTGGATATATATATATATATATATATATATATATATATATATATATATATATATATATATATATATATATATATATATATATATATATATATATATATATATATATATGTCTTGTGTGTTTGTTTCATTTGAAGTGATTTTTGTGTTTTGTGCATTTATTCATTTTCTTATTGAAGTGTGTGTTTTTATTTTATCCTGTGTGATTAATACTTTTTGCAAGTTTGGTATTTTCCACGTTTTCCTGTGTTTTCATTTGCATTCACAATTCAATTAACTTAGTTATTTTCATTACTTAATCGTTGCACATTTAATTAAATTTAACACTTGTGAATTAATTTACATTTACTTAGAATTCTTTTCAAGTTTTATTGTTGTTTAGCACTTGTGAATTAATTTCCAAATTTTAAGTATTGCCTAACACTTTTGAATTTCAATTTAATTAATTTTCTTGAATTTTGTGATAATTAATTTTGATTTAATTTTACTTAATTGATTCAAGAATTAATTGAACTTTACTTTGTTTTCAAGTAACAGTAATTTTCCCTGGTATTGTGAATTTCACTTATAAATTTTGAGTTGGATAATAAATTTCTGTATTTAAAATTTGTATAAGTATTTTATTTCTAACCAGTATATTTGCATATGATTATATTTAGCTTAGGTAGAAACATAGAGTGGTAATTGATCTGTTTTCCTTCAATTAACTTGAAGTGACTTAGAACCAGGGAAGTACTTAGACTTTTGAAATCAGGGAATTACTTAGACTTTTAAAGTTGTGATGGAGTGATGCCCTTTGATTAAATTAATTAATTACAAGATTACCTCACACCTGTTTTGATAAACTTAGTCTGATTTTCTGCAATACTGGTAAATTGTTTAAGGGATCACTGTTGCCTTTAGAGTATTCAGTCGTTTAGTAACTGTGATGAGGGTTCTGGTCTCTGGCTGTTGTGAGGTAAAATTAATGAATGGTAAGTGTAGCAACCAGATACTTGGCACTTTGTCACAATATATAGATATATAAATATTATTATATATATAATATATTTTATATCTATACTATATATATATATATTACATATATAATATAACTATATATATTTTATATATAGTACCGCATTCTCATTCTTATTTTCTGCATGGCGGGTTTGGGAATCTCAAGCATGGCATGCAAAAACTTTATTCATATGATTTTTTGGTTAGATATTAGGTTTCATAGTAACGAGCATATCCAAAATAAGAAATATTCAATAAGGTATAAATATACCGTTGTTATGACGCACACACAGCACACATATATATATATATATATATATATATATATATATATATATATATATATATATATATATATATATATATATATAGAATATATATATATATATATATATAGATATATATCATATATATATATATATATATATATATATATATATATATATAGATATGTATATAGATATATATCTATAATAGATATATATATAGATATATATATATATAGATATATATATATAGATATATATCTATATATATATATATATATATATATATATATATATATATATATATATATATAGATATATATCTATATATATATATATATATATATATATATATATATATATATCTACATATATATTTCCTATATACATATATATATATATATATATATATATATATATATATTATATATATATATATATATATATATATATAGATATATATAGATATATATATAATATATAATATATATATAATTAATAATATATTAATATATAATAATATAATATATTCTATGTATATATCTATTATCTTATGTATATATATATATTATATATAATATATATATTATATATTATATATATATCTTAAAAGGCACTAGTAACAGTGTATAATATTAAATAGTCGGGCTGATAACCTTAGTTCTTGCTGGTTAGAAACAGATGCAAAACGCTGGATTCCTCGAAGATGCTAAAATAAATATACAAAAGGATATGAAATTTGAGAGAGAGAGAGAGAGAGAGAGAACGAGAGAGAGAGAGAGAGAGAGAGAATGTATGTTATTCGAGGGAAAGTAACGTTATTCTTAAGGTGCCCTAACTAATTTAATTGGCTTTGTATTTATTCGCGGATAACTTCCTCAAATTTCTCATTTGCTATTCACGAGAATTCCTTTTTTTCTTTGGCATTATTGGATGCCAACAATGCGTCCTCATTCCTCCTTCATTAGCCTTTCTTCATCGACTGATTGTGATGCTGAAATAAATCCTCCCTCACTCTAAAAGATTATTTGGAAATCGTCGATCACATCCCATTGTATTTCACTGGGGGTGTTGATGATTCTCTGTCTATGTCTTTCTCTCTCTTACACGCACAGACAGACACGCTCACACACACACACACACACACACACACACACACACACACACACACAAAATATGATTGTAGAGCTCTTAAATTAAACATTTGCTTTTTGCTAGACTGAACATTACTTCCGCTACAATACATATTTTCCAACATTAAAGGTTCACATTCTTCACTAAATATTATTAGATTGCATCCAATTGCATTCTATACTAACTAATTCATTTGTAATTTTAACTTAACCTTTACCTCTTGAGACTCATAATGACAACTATGCAGTAATAACGGAAGATAGGTGAATTTTAAGGTTGTTTCAGGTTAATGACGAAACCCTTCCCTCTTCACAAAAGCAAGGTTGAAATGTCACTTATCCAAGTTTTCACGAAGGTGACAAGTGCGTGATACATTTTTGACGGCCGTGATTGTTTTATCTGCAGTTTACCATTGTGAATGTAAACATTATATTGAGTTAGTCAAGACAACAAACAGACAAGCTAAGAGCTCTTGCAAGAGGATACGTGGTGCCTGTTTCGAGGCGAACAAAATAGAGATTAATATACATTCAACTGTGTTTAAGAATGGAAAATGATACATAAAGCTATATACAAGCTATGGACAGAGTTCTGGCGAATATAGCTGGAGAGCCGACATTGTATTGTTTCCATTAGGAATGATACATATGACATGCCGGCATGCATGTCTGGAGATGTTCTCTGTGAGGCATAGATGCCCACAGGCTGTGTTTTCGGGGGAGGGGGGAGGGGCTAAGTGCGATGGTCGATTGTGTAGGTCCCCATGGGAACCTACAGGACTCCCAGTTCGACGAGGAATTCTGTCTTCGACCTCCCCTTGCTCCAGTCCATCATGAAGAAGCATGTTAACCCTTTGCGTTCGTACTGGAAAAAAAGGCAGCCGTAAGTAGGCACAGCTTCTCTTACGGGACAATTGCTCTGCTCACTGCTGACGTTTAGCTGTTTCATTCACGGATGTGACACTTTTGCTTTTTTTTATTTAACAGGCAGCCTTTTTCCTAAATCTTCAGTGGAAGAAGCTCATCCATTTTGGTGGTTCGTCTTTCTTCTGTCTGGTCTTCCCTTGATCAGTTGTTTGGGAAAATTCCTTTTGTGGAGGGGGCCAGCCAGTCGCTCTTGGTCACTGTCAGATTCTGTGTTGGTTGACTGCTGGGAATATCGTGCTATTATTGCTGCTGCTGCTGCTGCTGCTATGGGTGGCTGGGTGAGCTGCGCTGTCTTGTGGGCCATGTGTACTGCATCAAACAATTTTAGGAATTCTTCGATGACCATGGTGGAGGCATTGGGCATGGCCACTACTGTTTGGCAAGCCAGTTTTGTGAGAGGACCTCTATCAGAAGGTCCAGAGTTAGTTCAGGTACGCCGTCTGTGGCGGGTAGCATTATTACCTACTGCAATGACTTGTAGACGTGCGATGGCCGCTCATCTCATATGACTCTTATGGTGGGTGGCATGCTGAAGGAGTTTGAGGTTCTGCGAGCCATCCTGCGTCTTGCCCGAAAACGTTGTCTGGAAGGAATTCGAGGATGGCGTCTGCTTTGCTTGCTGAGGAGGTCATTTTCTTTGATTGGAAGATTGCCTCCGCCCTGAAAAACCTAGTTTTATGTGTTATGGATGGGAGTTGGCCTATGGAGGCAATGGCGTCGGTGTCGTTGGAGAGGTTAGCATCGTTGGGGCTGGCTAGGTCAGTCATCTCCGTGGTCACTAAGGTAGCGAAGGGGTGAGTAAGATCCTGCAGCTTCAAACTTAACAGACAGGTCAAGAGCTCTTACGAGCAGAAACTTAGTGCCTGACACTAGGCGAACAAAATAGAGATGAACAAAATAGAGATGGTCGATTGCGTAGGATTGTCGATGTGGGACCCTACAATGTCTTCAATCTTTATCTCCCTCTCTATTTCTCTCTCTTTCGCTGATTTAGTTAACTTGGTCTCTGAGTATGAAATATGTCTATCATAAATCGAGAGAGAGAGAGAGAGAGAGAGAGAGAGAGAGAGAGAGAACTTGTTATCAGTACCCTTAGATTTTATATTTTGTGTACGTGTAACGTTTAGAAAATCCGAAGTAAAATGTGTTAAGTTTATTTAACGAGCATGAAAGCCGTAATTCTGATAATTTCGAATGCTTACTTTGAGCTGAATACTCATTTTGTAAAGTTTATGTTTTTGTTTTGCCCTGCACCGAGATTAACTTCTTTTGAGATTGGGATGAAGTTCATCGAATCGATTTTGTTTACATATCTTTGAATGTTTTGAGGTCTAACAAAGAACAAAAGGATTTTTTAGAACATAATAACGTTGGTTACACTGCGAGTTTAGTGCAACATAGGATTAGTTTCCCTTTAGGATGCCCTTGAAAGTGTAAAGACCTTTGTTAAAATATCTCTCGAAATGTATTGTTATATAAATCAGACTCTCCAACACATTTTGACAAGAATTCAAGCATCGTAGTTACTACTACTACCTACTACTACCATTATTATTATTGTTAGTATTATTTATCGGAATCTACTAGTCCCATTCCCAAGATTGTCAATAATTTCAATATTAGCCAAGAGAAACCACTAAACTTTATCTCTACAGAATTTATTGGATATGATTATTTTGCCAAGAATAGAAAGTAAACGGAGAGGCCACCATATCTAAAAAAAAAAGGGGGGGGGGAGGACAGGGGTTTTTGAAGAAATCTAAAAATTTAGGTTTTTTTTTTTATTCTTGTAATGGTTATTATTAATATTCTGCAAAACATCAAAAAATTATGTGGAATATTTGTGAAAGTGCATTGATTCATAGAGGATATTTTGCGAAATACAGTGTCCTTAAAGGGACATATTGAAACCAGGGACAAGTGAAAACGACACCAGCAGATAGGCTACTCATGGATATACAAATAAGCTTCATTAAGAAAACTGAGGCTGCTCAAGCTATTGATCTACGGCATCAGTAATCTTGCGAAGCTCGCCATTTATGATTTTCTAATAGAATGATATTCTTCAGTAATTCCATCAGGCAAATGGGGATAAAGAAGAACTTTGCTTCATCACAAAATCGAGGTCCAGGTGCGAGTTCTTCCTTGTCGTTTTCATAAAATCTTATCAAGTGCATATACAGGTTTGGCGGCTATGAATATTTTTCACTTTATCTGTCTGAGAAGCCATGGCTTCTCTCTCTCTCTCTCTCTCTCTCTCTCTCTCTCTCTCTCTCTCTCTCTCTCTCTCTTTTATTTTGTGCGTGAGCGTTCCTAGATGTCTTCACATTCTTTTGTTTTGTCCAGTAATCTGGGGACGTCTTTCCCCAGTTGATCTCCGATAGTTCAGATCCAAACTTTGGATAGAGGACAGAAATCCAGTTTCCGATTACTTTGACTGTTACCTCTCTAAGAAGAGGAAATTTATTAAAAGGGAAATGCTACCAGTTAAAAAGAAAA
>NC_087217.1:72093134-72133134 GCF_015104395.2 Macrobrachium nipponense | reverse complement strand
ATCCTGCTTGTAGAAGACACAAGATTTCGATCCATGTGGGTGTTAACGGGATAACAGTCAGGATACCTGGTGTTTTTCTGCCTTATGAGGACGTGAATAGAACGGAGGACATGGAGGTTATTGAAAGAGGAGATGTGCTCGGTGATATTAATGGCGGTAATAGGAGTGTCATGGGGAAAGGTAATATTAAAACCCACGTTGCTGATATGGGAAATGATTACGGGGGTTCTATAAGAGTTCACAGTGATAACAATGGTGGTGATGATACTTTGGATGGTGATGTTGATACTAATATTGATGTTATTTCTGATACTAACAATGCTGGGGATGATACTGGGGGTGGCAATGTGTATGGGGCGGTGGAAAGGGGAGGCACTAACCACAAATATAGAGGTGTTTTATCCGAAGATATTATGTTACTACCTGGTTCGAAGACTATGGTAAAAGTTAAATTGAAGAAATGAGAAAACCCACAGATGTGTGTGTTATTGAAAATAGCAAGAAGCTTAGAGGGGTTATCAGCACACCATCGGTGAACAGTGTATCAAGGATGGGTTTAACGTGGTTAGAAGTTTGCTAAAAACTGTAATAAAGGATACAGTTAGGAGATACCAGAAGAATACATATATATTGGAGTTCCAAGATTGGAGTTGTGATTGTGGTTCAGTGGCTATCGTAGAGGGGGAACCTGAGTTTTTGGAGGCAGAAATGCAATCAAGGAAATGCATATTTAGAGAAAATTTAGCTAATGCATATTATAGCGAACACGTTGAAGCAATAAGCGGGCTCTTGGCGGAATTTGGGGATACGGTAGCCTTACAAGGTGGTAAATTGGGGTTGACTAATGTGTTAGAGCATAAGGTAAATTTGGAGAGTGGCACAAAACCTATTTATATTCCTGCATATCGCATACCTTTCAAAATCAGAGAACAGGTAGAGAAAGAGGTTAATAGATGGGAAGAAGAAGGAATCATTAGACCTAACATGTCTCCTCACAACTGTTAGCGGTGCCTAAGAAAGACGGTTCTGTCCGTGTATGCATCGATTTTAGACGTTTAAATGAGAAGACGATCCCTGACTGCTACCCAGTCGCGTGCACACCAGATCTTTTTTTTTTTTTTTTATGACATTTGGGGGGGACATAATATTTATAGCTCAATTGATTTGGCGCAGGGTTTTTGCATGTCCTCTTAGTGAAAGCAGCAAGGAATATACCGCTTTTTCAGTGCCCAAGGGACACTATGAATTTACGCGAATGCCTTTCGGTTTATCAGGCAGTCCGACGACCTTCAAAAATGTTTGTGTGTATATAGAACATCCTGGTCGCAACAGACATGATCGCGCAACACCTGGAAGTTCTTACAGAAGTACTTAGGAGGCTTAGATTAGCGGGGTTGAAAATTAAGCTAGCCAATTGCTTGTTCTTGAAAAAGCAGATCACATATCTAGGCCACGTCATATCTAAGGAAGGGGTTAGAGTAAATGACGACACCCCCAGATCAAAGAAAGAGATTAAGTCATTCCTGGGTATCGCTGGTTTCTTCAGGAGGTTTGTGAAAGGGTTCTCTAATGTAGCAGCTCCCCTAGCTGATGTATTGCGGGAAGACTTTCAATTTCAATGGAAGGAACCCCAGGCGGAGAGTTTTCAAAAGCTCAAGGACGCGCTAATGAATCCCCCTGTTTTGAAGTTTCCAGCTTTTAGGAAACCTTCTACATTAGTGACTGATGCAAGCCAGGAAGGTATAGGTGCTTATCTTGTGCAAAGTTTCGATGGGAAATTCCATCCTATAGCTTTTTATAGCAGGAAGTTCAGGACAAAGGGCAGCAACGAGAAGTCCATGGCCTCCATAGATAAAGAAACCTTTGCAATAGTGTCAAGCTTAGTTCATTTTAAAATGTTACTGATTGGGAATAAAGTAGTTCTTACAGACCGCAAGCCATTACTGGATCTTTTTAATAAACCCGATTTGTCGCCTAAAAGAGCTCGATGGTTTTTAACTATCAGAGATTTTGATGCAAAGCTCAAATATATAGAGGGTAAATTTAACGTAGTTGCTGATGCTCTCAGTAGGAGTTTTCATGACACGGAAGGTTTCCAAGTCGCGCAAGTCACTAGCGAGGCCATACAATGGGATATACCTCTCATAGAGCAAAGGCAAGATGAAGACAAGATTTTAGCAGATGCAAAAGCGTTTCTAAGAGGGGATTTAGTTAGGAAACGTTATATGTTGCCTTTTTTGGGTTTGCAGATATGGCTCACCTGAAGTTCTATTAACCGACAACGGGAGGGAATTTGTGAACAAAACCTTGGAATGTTTAACTGAAGTCATAGGGATACAGAAAGTAACAGTTATTCCATACAGACTTGAGGCTAATGGGTTGTGCGAATGAGTAAACAGGAAAGTGTTCGAGGCTCTCAGGAAAACTGTAGGTGGTAATGATAAGAATTGGGACAGATATGTTAATGTTGTTAGACATAGTATTAACACTATGGTTAGTGATTCCATTAAAATGTCCCCATTTGAAGCTTTGTTTGGTTGTCCAGCATGAGGCACATTTGATTTGCTAACTATACCTCATCATGGAAAGGATACAATCGAGGTGTTGGTATCCACAGCGAGAGAGAGACATGCTTGTCTCAGCCGTAATCTCGAATCCACAACCAGAGAGATGGTACAGAAGAGTAATAGTAAAACATCTGATCCCAAGATCAATGTCAGAGACAAGGTATTTTTAAAACTTAACGTGAGAAATGAACTAAATTACAAATTAGGCCCGAAGTTTGAAGGTCCTTTTAAAGTCATTGAAGAGGAAATTGGAAACAGATTTGTAGTCTTAGAGGAAAAAACAGTTCGGTCGAGGTTAACACATATCTCGAAATTGAAAAGAATTGGTTGTGGTGATTAATATATTGTTGCGCAATTGCATTTTTTTTCTACTTTTTTTTCTGGTTGTCTGTTTTTTGCAATTTGGTGGCGGAACGCTTTTACGTTTTTTTTCTCTCTTTTGTTTTCTTCAACTGTTTTTTTTTTTATTATCCGCAAATCTGCGGCGTTTTGGCATAAGATTTCCGGGTTAATATTTTACGTGGGAAGTTGTAATACAGCAAATTTTTTTTTTAGCTGAGAAACGTGATGATAAACGTGATTATTCCTGTGTGTATGATATTTGGGGCTAAATTTTTTGGGTTTTATATAATTCAGGTAATGTCATGGGGAGTTAAGATTTAAGGACAATTTTTTTTGGGGGGGTGATTTTTTATTTGTGTGGGGTTATTAATTAAATGGAGGAAATATTTTTATCACTGGTGTGGTGTTTATTATTAAGATTGGGTGATTTATATATATATATATATAGTATATATATATATATAGTTATAATATATATATATATATATCTTTATATATATATATATATATATATATATATATATATATATATAAATATATATATAAGGAGATGACATTAATCCTTGGGAGTGACTTTCTTTTTTTTTGGTGGTATATGATTATGGAATTGTGAGTTTATCGTAGTTTTTTTTATCCCGAATAGGTGATAATTTTTTATATAATTGGGCAGTATCATTTAGGAGAGTTATGTCTTCGAGATGATTTTGGAGCACCTTGGTCATGTCCTGGAGATAGTTTGTGAAATGTGCTGATGTGGTTTCAGTATAGAAATTTATTTTTTAGAATCATGAGTTTCTGGCGTTGCGAGTCTAACTATGCTGCAGTTCGAAGCACCTGAGGTGTTCACAGGTGAATTTTTTGCTAATGATGCTGTAATGAATCTGGTTGTGGATTTTTCCTTTTGGAATTGATTACTCTGGGATTTGCAGTATTCTCATAGATGTTGATTATGGTATTCCACGGGAATGTATCATGTAAGGGGATTCTTTTGCGGTCGTTTCTGGTGGATGGGATTGCTGCGGTAGCAAATTCCGTAACGGTACACGTTCCATTTTGGGAAAGATATTGAATTATATATGTTTCTTTTTCTCTTATGTGTGCTGTGTAATGGGGGAAAGTTCACTTATTATCATTGTTATTATCTTATTTTTTTTCCTTTTTTCTTTTTTTTCTTTTCTTACGAGATGTTGTGATGGGGGTTAAGCTCTAAATAGCATTTTTATTTTAGATAGGAGATATAATTTGCCGCGGTATGTGAATTAGATAGAAGGGGTTTTCGGCATTATATTTTATGGAGGTTATTTATATAAACCATAAAAGGGGTTTTTGCTGTTAGACTTTATGGGTTCTTTTTTGATAGTGTGTTTGTCAGATAAGGGATTATTTGAGAGGATTCAGTGGGTAAAGATTATATTTTGTTTAGCGAGGAATTTTTAATATTTGACTAGTAGATTGAGTATATTAATTAATGACGGATTTGTGGGGTAAAGCAAGACTTTAGTTATTTTATGATCACGTAGACCTTTTAAATACGGACACACAATGACTTTAGAGAATTGCCAACTTTACGTGATGGTGACGATGGAAACGACTTCGTTCTACAGTACCAGAGGTCGAGTCAAGTCTACATACGAATGGCGTTTCTATGGACTGCCTTTGCAAAGGATGAGATGTCTTCGATATATCGTCTCAGGATACGTTCTGGGATAAATCAGGAGTCTACAGTCTTTGATGAGGCGGGTGCGAGTAGCACTTGCATAGAAGTCACGGGATATTTCCTTGACAACGGAGTGGTGACCACGTTTCCTTCAGTAGAAAACGTCGAATCTACAGTTTCGCGACGAGAGGGTGTTGGATACACTCACGAGGGTCGCAGACGCTGAATAATGGCGCATGCTGAGTTGTTTTGAGTTGGTTTACGCACTCGACCTGCGTCTACAACTATTCGTCGAGTTCTGCCTATCTTAGTGACGAGGATGAGCCTTTCATTAGTTAACGTTACACAATACCAATATTAATGATCATGTTAGGTGCTATACTGATCAAAATTTGTGCGCTAGGAGTCCTTAAACTTTTGTGCATTCGACGAAGCACAAGGGCTCCAGCAACGGAGGTAGCCCTAAGTCATGTGGTAAATTGATACATTGTGCATTAGTTGCTGGTGTGGTGTGCGACAGGAGTGCAGAAAGGACATATGTGGCCGAGCCATCTTACAAGTGTGTAATGTTAAGTGAATTACGTCTTGCTTGGAGACAGGCTGAGCTGTAGGGGCCGCTTTCTTAATGTGGTGCTCCAAATAAATGAACTTTTTGCACTGTGCGCACTTGACTCTAGATTTTCGGTCTTAAGACAAAAACTGCACCTTCTGCTAAATGGTTCGGGTTTTGCTGCTGCTTCTGGTATGTTTATCATCAAAATATGTCTAATGGTATCAAAGGGTTGATGAGGCAAAGTAGGAACTGCAGCACGACTCAACACTTGCAGTTTCATGAAATCTAAGGAAACTTTTTGAGATATGATCCTCTGTACTTGAGACTTACCGTCTCCATTGATGAGGAACCATTCAATAGAACCATGGAATTTACTCCAATCATATCCAATAAATAATGAAATGAATGTAATGGCCAAAACCGTGTTTTACGCGCACCTGTTTGTATGACATGGCTGCTCAAAGCTACAAACACAAACCTAGATGAGTTATAGAAGCTTATAATCTCTGGTAACGTAACTGAACTAGGATCATCTCCTTTCTCATGCATAGTGCTTAGCATTAGGTCTATTTTTTTTCTTTTTGTTTTTTGTTTTTAGGAAGGCATCATAAAAGAAGAGTATTTCACTAAATGCATAGCTACTTGCAGTATTTCTATCTCCTCCGTTTGTCTCCAAGAAGGCTGCTAGTGCTTCCCTTTTGTTTTTCCTCATGTTCCCACAAAAGTGATCTATCTATCCAAGGGAGTTTTTGCTTTTTTAACTGATGTGAATCAATTATCCTATGATTTATATTGTATGTAATGCATGGTGTCTATTGTCAAACAAATAAATAATAGTACAATGTCTGATAGTAATCATTAGTCACCAAAAAGGTCTACACCCATCTGGGAACTCTTTGTCCCTCTCCTGCCAGAATCGTCTGTTTCAAAGACACAGAACACATCCCGGTAAGTACACACACAAGATTGACAATCAATGACTAAATATTGGATATTATCATAAAAAATGTCAAACAGATAACAAGCCAGCCTTCGGCTAAAACACTTCAACACTCACCCAAGCAACAGGAACACTTAAACACAGTTAATAAAAACTCCCCGGCGAACACCAAGGCATCTTGCCTTTCACTTGAAGAGCCGCTGTCAAAATCCTCCCATAGGCTTGCGTATGAAACTATTATAGGGAAAAGGCGCACACGCACATACGAGCGCACAGTTCGCTAGCGCCTCGCAACACTAGTTGCATCAAGTTTCACAAAGGCACTTTGAGAAGAGTTAATAAACTCAGTACATTGACTTGTCGAACTAAGCATTTTTATCTCACGCCATCCCCAGAATACTCATTCATCAGCTACTCTCAGGTCGTTGCTTCTCACTGTTCTCCACATTCCATAGGTCACTGAGAACACATGGACAATATATTATTAATAAAAAACCCTAGGCCTTACATATATATACATACGTATATATCTATATATATAATAATATATATATATATATATATAATATATATATATATATATATATATATATATATAAAAATATAGATAATATATATATACATATAGATTAATATATATATACATATATATATAGATATATATAGATGTTAATAGATAGAGATAGAGTAGCGATATTAGAAGATAGATATAGATATCTAATTTATATATAAATAGGAGATATCATATATTATATATAATCTTTATATATATATATATATAATTTATAGATATATAATATATATATTATTATTAGATATCTATATGTATATATATATATAATATAATATATATATATAAATATAATATAATATATCTGATAAATAAAATTAGATATATATATATATAATATAATATATATATATATATATATATATATATTATATTTTTAATTAAAATTTAATTTTATTATATAATATATGTATATAATATATTATATATATATATATATAATATATATATATATATATATATATATAGTATTATTATATGTATATATATATGATATATATATATATATATATATGTATATATATATTATTCTATATATATATATAATGTAATTATATATATTATCTATATATATATATATATATATATATATATATATTATATATATATATAAATATATATATATTTTATCATGTTGTCTTTTTCTGTAATACAAAAGTATAATATGAAGATAAAAGAAGAACATAGAATTAATAGTCATTCAACATAATCAACCCGTCTCTCCCCTATTTTTATGGCCTCCCAAAAACGCATAAGGATGGGATTCCTCTTCGCCCCATAATATCTAGCAGGGGCTCTTTCATATGTATAATATATCCAAATGGCTTGCAGATTTGTTATCAGCCATTCTAGGAATATTCTCATCCTCCCACGTTAAACATACAGAGGATTTTAACAAAAATTTAACAGTTTAAATATCCCAACAAATAACACCAAGTTGCTCAAGTCCCTATCGCATACCTGTTGTCCTTTCTAAACTAGTTACAACCATATGAAGAACATTTTCTTCTTGGTATCGACAAAACAATAAAACTAATCAACCTCTGTGTAACTAACAACGTGTTCTCTTTCAGTAGTTGGTAATTTTACAAACAAAAATTTGGTTGTAGCATGCGTAGTCCCTATCCCCCCTTCTTGCAAACCTATACGTGGAATATTTCGAAACGGAAATTTTGTCTTCTATCAAACCCCGCAATATGGTCTGGCTTAGATACGTAGATGATAATTTTACTTACTGGGATGTTACCTGGGGAGATTTCAATGAATTTTTCAATCAACTAGATTCGCTAGTTCCGACTACGAAATTTTAAACAGAATGGGAAAAGGACGGGAAATTGCCGTTCCTAGACGTACTAATCATAAGAGAACAGAATAGATATGCGTTCACAATATACAGGGAACCCACTTCCTCTATTTCATATATTCATTTCTTGAGTTACCACAATGTATCTGTAAAGATCCTGGTCGGGTTCAATCTATTCCTCAGGGGCTTAGAATTTGTCCAAATAGGTATGTAGATAAAGAATTCAACATGATCCGCCAACACCTAATGCAACTGTTCCACCCACCGTACAATATCGAGAAGGCTATAAATAAAGCAAATACAATATGCTATAGAGGTCCCACTCACAATAGACAAATAGACCTCAACAATAAAATTAAAAATTCCGTACGACAAAAACATCCAAAAAGCTACAGAACACCTCAGGTCTAACGATCCTTTCATTTTCCATTATTCCAAATCCATTGGGAGTTCGCTCATTAACATATACCTAAATAAAAGAGGAGAAGAAGCCGGAGTTTACAAGATACCGTGTAGCAATTTTCGTGAGATTACGTTGGGAAAACCGGTAGATCCATCTCGCAAAGTTTAGCAGAACACAAAAGATCAGTGCGATATGCATCAGAGAACTCGGGGATTTTCCTACATATTACAGACAAAGACCATACTATGAACTGGAGTGGGGCAGAGCTGGTTTTCAAAAGTAGCTGTCCGTACAAAAGGAAGATGCTGGAATCTGCTATCATCAATCAAACCAGCAATATGAACCGGTCAGGAGGACACTGGAAATCAGACGAGAACAAGGTACACATAATCAGTCTGCAATTGAAATTCATAATTAAGACAAACATATAAATTACAATAAAAATCAAAATATACTCAGAACGTTAAAATAGAGAATAAGGAGAAAACTACCTATTCAACGAGAAAGAAAGAGCTGAATGACTAATAACGGTAAGGTCTGCACTCTGCACGCAACGTAATCCTCACGTTAGAGAGAAATGACAAGGTATTGGAGTTTAAACTAGGTGATAGGTACATAATAAACAGTGACTCAAGGATAGCTAGGTGGATAGCTTGCTTTGTGGAACCAATGATAGAGAAATGTTTCTTTTCAATGGTGATTTTACAACTCTTTGCATGTGTTCTTGTATGAAAGAATTCAAGATTAGAAATTCTGAACCTAGTTTTGTAGCTTAATCCCAAATGGTTGTAATACCGGACTTGTAACAGTCTACGTGAAGAACCAACATAAATATCAAGACATATAATAAAGGACTTCGTGAAATCCTGCAATTTGTCCTTGTAATTACAAAACCCTCCAAAGTTTTGTGGATTCATGGGAATGAGATTAAGTTTCAAACACCGAAATTCCTTTCCAATAATATTTTCACCTTTCAAACATAAACTATTTGAATGAATAAATGGGATGGGTACGTAAATGGTCAGCTTAGGTGCATTAAAATTAAGAATGGATGCTGACAGATACTTCGCTAGCAATTTACTAATGATGTTAAAAACCAACTGTTTGGGAAATGAGTGCTTTACAAAATATTCCAAAAAAAGCCTGACTTCTAGGCGGAACGAGAGCCACTCAGACGTGTACGGAAGGGCCCTAAAAACCAGCGTAGAGATAGCGTTAATATTGAAATTACGAAAACAAGAGTTGAAAAATTATTCCCGAGCCCAGTGAAGGTACTTTTTCTAAAAACACTTGTGTTGAAATGGTGGTCACGTCTAGTTATTTTCATATCCAAGAACGCCAGGGTGTCATCCTTCTCATTTTCCAACGTAAATTAATTATTAGGTTGGGCCTCATTTGCGTAATCTAAAAAAAAAGCTGCAGTTGCCACGGAAATTTAAATAAGACAAAAATATCGTCATCATATCTTCTATAAATGTCTGGCTTAAAATTCCAAGGACAATTATTAAGAAAACTCTCCTCCAAATGTCCCATGAAAAAATTAGCAAAGAACGGTCCCAAAGGAGAACCCATGGCAGAAAGAGCAGCCCATTAAAAACAAAGAAGGCAAATTGCACAACAAGTTACAAAAATGTTTTAAAAAGTTGCCTATCAAAACCATAAAACTTTCCATCATTACTAAAAACTTTAACCAAAATTATTTCTATTGTCTCAGAAACAGGGACGTCCAGACTGGACATATACAAATCACCATCCTGTAATATAATTTCTAGTTGAAATGCATAACTAGTATTCATTAACGAAAATTGAGAGTTGGTATATTCATCGACTATTTCAACTAAGATTTAGGAAATATTGAATGAAATTCTACTATACCGTCGTTGTGTTTTGTTGGAAGTACATAAAGAATGCTAAAGGAAGACCCGATAACAAATAGTTCTTGGTAGACGTCATCCGAAATTACTTTATCCTCTTTAAGCTTTCCAAGAAAGCGATTAATCTTGCAATCCTTTTTTTATAAATTTCAACAAAATTGGTATCACAAATGAATTTGAATATAGAGCCATCGGGCAAAATTACTTTTATTTTTTCAAGATAATCACCCATGTCCAGAATCACTATTCCTTCCCCTTTATCTGACTTACATATCACTTTGTATAGCTTTTTCTGTGGAAATATATATATATATATATATATATATATATATATATATATATATATAATATATATATCTATATATATATATATAGATATATATATATATATATATATATATATATATATAGTTATAATATATATATTATATAGTATAGTATATCTATATATATGATATATTGATATATATTATTATATATATTATTAATATTATATATTTTTATTATATAATTATATATATATATAATATATATAGAATTATTATATATATATAATTTATATAATATTATATATATTATATATATATATATTATATATATATGATATATATATATATATATATATGTATATATATATATATATATATATATATATACTATATATATAATCATATAGGTATATTTGTAAAGAACTGCTCGCTCTCTCCTTGAAACGGTATTCTAACACTCTTAAAAATGGCCCTGCCTGGAGGGATGAGAGTTAATACCCAAAAAAATCTATGGCAGAAGGCTGATATTACTAAAACAGGAGGAATTTACATAAAGTCTGGACATCCGTGTAAATGAACTATATTTACTCTTATGTTATTGATAGGTCCAGAAATTAATGAGGTGGTTGATTGCAGGTCCACTGGAAACACGTGGCTGGGAAATGAACCAGACACAGAGCTAGGAATTTGTGCAAAGCGGGTTATTTCAATGCAAGCGTTATTCCAAAGGATCCTAATTTTTTCCCACAATCAGGCATGGTACTTGCCTACAAAGCGATTGCATTCTAGCATTAGTACTAAGGCGAGGGAAACATAGGAAATGTTACACACTACTTGCTCTTAACATTACATATTAAAGATCACTCAAGGGGGCATAAAATGACTGGGAGCTTATACTGGAAGGAATACTATTAACTAGGGTTGGGGGGGATGTTTAATATCCTTACTAGCATCACAAGGGGAATTAATCACAGTATTGAACCAAAATTGGGGAGTGAGAAGCTGAACAAAAAAGGGGGGGAAAGTCACATTGGGTGAATGAAAGGAAATACAGACAAGAGGCAAAAACGATTCACTGACTGCAAGGAGAAATTACATCTCACAGTACCTGGAAATCTGTGCGCTATGGACGGTATAAGAACAATTGTGGGATCCCATAGAGGAAGCAGGGGAGTAAAAGGGGTGAAGGGGAGTTTGCCGGTTGGAGAAAGTTCTGAGGCAGAGCTGCTGCGGCCCCGTCCTTTTAAAATCCCGGCATGGATAAGCACCTCCCTCATTCAGGGCACCTGTGGAGAGTAACTATAGGCAGCCAATTGGTGCAAAGAGGGGTTTAGAGAGAATGGAGGCTTCCAGTTCTCAGGGGCA
Organism: Macrobrachium nipponense; assembly: GCF_015104395.2. NCBI lineage: Eukaryota > Metazoa > Arthropoda > Malacostraca > Decapoda > Palaemonidae > Macrobrachium > Macrobrachium nipponense. The sequence continues at coordinate 72,121,290 of NC_087217.1, read as the reverse complement.
ACTTGAGCATATAGAATTAATGAACTTGTTTACAAAGAGAAATTACTTTTCCTTGGTTCTAGCTTAAAATCCTAAACAATATACAGTCCAGTCACGAAGTATGTGTGTTCAAATTGTGCGATTCCCCTTTTATCCGGTCGCTAGTTCTCAAAAATAGATTTTCTGTATCTGCAAAGCCGTTCAAATTCAGCGAGTCACTCGCCGTCAAAGTATCACATCTATTGCCTTTTCAAGTATTTTAGATAAGGGGGGGGGGGGGTTTGCTGGTATCTGAGAGAAGGGTTGGGGGGAATGCTTGGAATTAAAAACTATTCATCCGATGGGGAATGCAAGAGAAAGATGTACTGCTCAGCCATTAGCTAAGACGGAAGGCTCTGCCTCAAGCATTTGTGACCGCATAGTGCAGTGTGTATGAATGATCATCACCATACATATTATTCAGATCTGCAAAGTGTATTCTGATCATCCGCATCATGCAGATTTGACCATTTATTTTTTCTGTTGTTGGACAAGGTTTTGATGAAAATGACTAGTAAAAGTAATTAACAGAGAACTAGATATTTTTGAGAGAGAGAGAGAGAGAGAGAGAGAGAGAGAGAGAGAGAGAGAGAGAGAGAGAGAATCGTTCGATCTAAACTTTTCAAGAAACACATCATTTCATATTGAATTTAGAATTTTTATCATTTCTTTTAAGAAATTGCAATTCATATCAAATTTTGAATTTTTGAGAGAGAGAGAGAGAGAGAGAGAGAGAATCGTTCAATCTAATCTTTTCAAGAAACTATCATTTCATATTGAATTTAGATTTTTTATCATTTCTTTTTAAGAAATTGTAATTTCATATCAAATTTTGAATTTTCATCAGTTCTTTTTTTATTGTAGAATAAATTCAAATGACAATGATTACATAGTGAACGTGCCGGACAAATAAACAGACGGTTTGTTAGGCCTAACGGGAGTGAAGACATGCATGATCCGCTAGTCCCCGAAACATCAAATGGTTCACAAAGGCCTTCCTTCAGCAGAAGAACTCTTCACGGAGGATGAGATAGAGGAGTTCGAAGGTTTTTTTGGCAGAGGATAGGTAGAGGAAATCCCATCCAAAAGGTTTTTTTTTTAAGGAAATGACAGTATCGTACAGTACACTTGCAACCAATGGTGGCATTATTTAGGTGTGTGAGTTTTCACCTCATGTGTAATTTAAACATTTTTCAAGTTATGAAAACCTTTTTAATGTTTTATTTATCCATAAGAAAAATTTCATATTAGAAAAAATTACAGTCATATATATATATATATATATATATATATATATATATATATATATATATATATATATATATAATAAAACGAGCCCATAAAAACACCAAAATGTAGAGAGAAAAGTACTATATTTCAGAGACTGCGTCTCTCTTTCAGGTATACCTGAGAGAGAGGGACAGCAGTCTCTGAAATATAGTACTTTTTTTCTTTTCTCTACATTTTCTTTGGTTGTTTTTATGGGCTCCTTTTATTAGATGGAACTTTGTTATTACAAAACATTTTTTACCGTCATCTATATATGATATCTATATATATATATATATATATATATATAGATATATATATATATTTATATATATGGATAATATATATATATATATATATATATATATATATATATGGATTTTCCTTTTTATTTTTATATTCATCATATTCCAAATTTTTGTGATGCAGTTTGCAGTTTTACACACACACACATCTAATGTCTTATCGCTTGGCGATAGACTTTTTTGTTTTTTTCCTTACGGCTGTTATCCGTAAGTAATGTTTGGTTCCTCTCATCTCCCTTGGATATCTTAGTAGCGAGGTTCTTTCTTGTCTAGAGGAGATGATTCAAACAGGCTAGTTGAACAAAATTTAACAACTTTATTCTGTAACTCCATACTAGGAGATGCAGCTCGGTCGGACGACCGATATGTTTGAGATTTGGCGTGGAACTGCCATTCTAAAGCATCGCGTCGATAGCGGAACATTAGCTATCTAAAGCAATTCATATAAAAACACATACGTAGTCTGCCGGCCTCGGAAGTTACAAGTTTCCGGCGTAGGTTAACAGGTCAACCTCTTCCCATGGAAGTTGTTGTGCAAAGTTATCATAACATAAAAATGTTGACAAAGCTTTGAGCTAGATCAGGCTACTGCAGACAACGCATAGCGTAATCTAAGGTGTGCTTTGGTGTCACGTAGAACCCTCCTAATAATGCCATGACCCCAGGTCACTGGTTTATATATGTAATTCTTACATTAGGCTCGGTCTGCTACCTATTCAAGCCTTGAATAAAAAAAAAATTACTTTAAACATTGTTCATAGGAGCGTGCTCGTAACATACTAAGTGATTAAATGCATAAAAGATTCTATTACATACCCTTGTTGACATATTCATAAACAAAGATAAATGCATGGAAAATATAGATCCATGTTTGGTAATAATAATGATTATGTACCCAAATATAATAAAATGGTAAAAATCAAAACATGTATACATGATTAATATGGATAACATGTAACCTGATTAAGAATAATGGTTACTAAATAATGATTATAGCATGATCATGGATAATTGTTAAAGAGTACTTGTCACTCTTTATAATAGATAAATATAATTGTATAATAGTATAACAATGTAATTCTGCAGAAATTCAATATATAGGGCTGATATTTTATTAGGTGCCCGAAAAATACCTTTTAGGAATATATTAATGTATAATATTGGGCTATTAATGATGTTTATTAGGCGCCCTGGAGATACTTTAACTGTTCAAATGCAAAGGCGTGAGTCTTCTTGTCCTACATTGTTGCCAGCATACGGACCGCTTTTCACACAACACAATTCCAGACAATTCCCTAGGCACGAACTGAAGTGGCCAGGTTCAGGCGGCCCTAAACGCAAACGACTTGAGTTTAACGGGTACGTCATCCAGACGGGCCAGTACGTTCCCTTGGAGATCCTTCTGTTTACGCCTCAGCCTACGCCAAGCAAAGATGTTGACGGCGATAACCAATATGGCCGTCACGCTGAACACGGCTGCAGAATGTAGTAGCGAAGATGTTCTCCACCTGCATAAGTCGATGACGCGTGGGTCATCTCAGCCAGTTGCGTCAGACGATGAGCTACTCGCGCGTTGTATGGGAGAGGTAGTGATGGGATGATTGTTGTAGCCCACGTGTAGTTCGCGAAATACGCCTTCTCACGTATTATCGTGTTGACCCCTCTGACGGTATAATTTGTAGATTTTTTCCCCGTACAAACCATCGGCTGCTACGAAGATAGGGGCATGGCGGTGGATGTGTCCGGACACACGACGTCGAATCCGGCCTTATCATAAACGGATCCAGGACCCATTATTCATCCTGTAATTGAATTTATTACCGTAAAAGGGATAAAGTTTCCCCAGACAACCTTCGCTTGTATGAGAGAGAGAGCCGTTTAGCACTATGTCTAACTCACATGAATCCGTTGATATAGGATAGAAATTTCAAAAAGAAAAGGTCAGCTGTACAAATTTTATTATTCATGGCTTCTGAACAGTGAGTGAGTTTTATCTAAGTCTTTAATGACTGTAAATGAATTTCTATCAGAAGAAATCAGTACATGCCCTGTTAAATTGGATATTACTGGATTTGAGTTATTCGTCATAAAAGTAGGAAACGGTGCTATTTTGTATGATTGCCAAGCATCGGAAGAATCAAAAGGAATCGTGATCATAATTCTATAATTTTCTACGCTGACTGATATTAGGCTATAATAGAATTCTACTTTATGGGCATCCAATAAAGGAATATAACCTAGCTTCTCCCGTCCGTTTTCTAAAGTTAACGTCAGATCTTTTATAGGCATGAGGTGAGGAGATAACACACCTTTGTTGCTAACGTAATTGCTTCTACGTAATCTTTGACTTTTTCAATAAAATGTGATATTTTCACACGGATATGATCTATTTTCGAACTATAGTAAGCTAAAGTAGCCAGCAAATGTTGAACTTCCATGACCTGATCGATATTATTTGAATGTTCATTAACGATATTCATTATTTGATTGATCGAAGATAACTGGCTGCGAAGTTCTGATAAGGCCAGTTCCGTTTTGTGTTGCAAAAACTCAATTCTTTTATTTTGATTATTTATCTTGAGGCGATTTGAGATTCTAAGCCTAGATTCGCAACTGATCCTAAGATGTTTAGTCCAGCTAGAATAAGCGGGTTGCGGCGTTCAAGAGTATTGTGCCGCACAGACCACATCAGCAGGTCACGAGCGAGTTCTTCTGCCTCGGCGGTTTTATTTTGTATGTCATAAGACAACATTTCTGCGACGCTTAGCGTTTGAGCTAGTGAAATCTCTGAGTTAGCATGAAAATTACGTTCATGCATTTCCTTAAGGGAAATACCAAACCTCATCAGGTCATTCTTTAAGTTAAGGACGTCATCTTCAGGTAGGAAAATAGCATGCATATCTACCTCGATAACAATATTACTTGACACGATGAATACATCATCGATTCTCTCGATAATCGAGCCATGATTAAATTCTATGTCTTTTAGGTCCTAGCACTCTTTCCATACAACAAAGATGTCTGAATACAATATCACTCCCAACAATAACAGATTCATTTTTGAAAACCTGCAATGAGTAAAACAGATGTAATAACTCGCGTAAAAGAATAGGTTTACATACAATATGATTAATAGATATATATATATAAATTATTATACAAGTTTCATAATACAACCATTTTTTCCCTCACTCCACTACCTTTCTTTAGATTCTGATATGTGCCAATGGGACTATTCTCACATCAGTGGGTTTGGATACATTTTTGAACCCTAACTCTATTGGCCGTTAAATTTTCTAAAATGTTAAACGGGCCTTCAAACTTAGGTGTCAGTTTATAATTTAAACCTTTACGCACGTATACTTGTATGTATACCTGATCGCCCACGGCATATGTTTCTAGTTGGCTTAGCTATTTTATCATGATTTTTTTTCATTATTATCTGTGCTTCTTCTAAATTCTTACGAATTATATTATATCGACTTATGCTTGCATCCATAACATCCTTTAGAGGATTGATAAATTAGTTGTAGGCTTTAAGATGTGAAAAGGCGTTCGGGCCGGGATACCGTTACAGTGCCTCGTGCGGTGTCATTTTAATAGACACGTGATACGAGTGATTAAGTGTGCTTAGTACCGCAGGTATGGCAATGTCCCAGTTGGATCTGCCCCCCTAAGGTGACCCTTAAAATGTTTAAAACCTTACGATTTGCCCTTTCCACTAGCCCATTAGACTCTGGGTGATAGATCATGGTATTGATTTTCTTTATACTAGGAATTCGCAGGGGCAAGGAGTTAAGGAAATGATTATTGAACTCCCCGCCCGAGTCTGAGATAATGATGTGTGGAATTCCATGTTTACAAATGTAGCACTCGTAAAACTTCCTAGCGCACTCAACCGCGGTTTTTGTTTTAAGCGCTATAAGTTCTGTATATCGAGTCAAAGCGTCTATAATTACTAGGAGATGCTTATTTCCTCTGTCTGACTCGTAAAATCCTGTTAATAAATCTAAATGTACTCTTTCAAAGGGTTGATTTGGCACGGGGTAAGCCCCTAGGCTGACAGGTGTCTTCGTGTTGCCCTTTGTATTTTGACAAGTGCGACAATTTGCTATGTGCTTTTTTATATCTCTAAGCATCGTATGCCAATAAAATAAGGATTTGGCTTTCTGTGACATCAAGGTATAACCCGGATGTCCGTGCAGTGGATTTTCATGCAACCACTTTAAGACAGTGGGTATGAGTGAGATAGGCACCACCACCTGGTTGTTATTCAACTGCGGTGTGTTGCGGGTTTTCCTCGTCACGGATCTACACAGGATATTTCCTGTAGGATATAATTTCTGCTGCTTATTTACTTTAGGTTATTCTGTTTTTCCTTTCGATTTCCGGGGGGGGGGGGGGGTGTTTTAGAAGGCGCAATGATGATTTTTTCTATTTGCGGATCTTTTCTTTGTTCCGTCTGTAATAGTTCAGCACTCCAGCCCAGGATCTTCCTGTTCGGATATAGTTTTAACAACGGGCCATGGAGGTTGAGATATCTATTAATTCAGCTAATGGCTCGGTACAAGATGAAGAGGGGTTGCGTGATAATGCGTCAGCAATGATATTTGCTTTTCCCAGGTAAAATACCCGATCCTCGCGGCCAAAGTCCTGAATGATCATGTGCCACCGAGTTCGCTGGGGTTGGGGCTGTGACTAAAGCCTAAATAAAGAAGTCGGTTAGGGGCTTATGATCAGTGAGAACCTTGACGGGATAACCGTAGATTATGAATTTAAAGTGCACGAGTGAATTAACAATAGCGAGCCCTTCCTTATCTATTACTGCATATTTACTTTCGGAAGGTCTCAGTTTACGTGAATAAAAAGCTATAGGGAAAAACTGTCTATCATATTGTTGAAGCAATACCCCCACCTACTCCTAGGTCTGAGGCGTCTGTTGCTATGAAAAATTCCTTATTGAAGTCAGGAAATTTCAAGATAGGAGAACTACACAGTTCATCTTTCAATTTATCGAACGCCTGTTGATGAATTTCAGACCATACGAAATCTACGCCCTTTTTTATAAGATCGGTTAGGGGAGCGGCTATGATTGAGTAGTTGCGGATGAAGCGGCGATAGTAACCGCTGCACCCCAAAAATTGCTGGTATTCCCTTGACGTTAATAGGTATCGGAAAGTTACGGATAGCCGACACCTTATCGCGGACGACTTTAAGACCTTCACTAGAAACCGTGAAACTTAGATAGACTAGTTCTGTTTAAAAATTCACACTTACTTATCTTTACCCTTAAATTATGCTGCCTTAACCTTTGTGTAACACTAACTCCAATTTACGTAAATGCTCTTCTAATGTGTTGGAAAAGATTACTAAGTCCATCCATGTAGGCATGTAGGATATCTCCCAACAAGTCTCCAAACACGACGTTTATCATACGAGTAAAAGTTATAGGAGCACAACGTAAACCAAAAGGCATACGCAAAAATTCATAATGTCCCCTGGCTGTGCTGAAGGCAGTGTATGGGATACTTTCTTGTTCCATCGGAATCTGATGAATCCTTTTTAGTAAGTCTAGGCTTGTGAAATATTTATTCTGGCCTAGTAAAGATAGGATATCATCGGTACATGGTACTGGGAATCTGTCAGGGATGTTTCTTCGTTTAAACGACGAAAATCTACGCATATCCGCCAAGTTCGATCTTTTTTCGGTACTACTATTAACGGAAAATTATAAGGGCTGTTTGATTTCCTAATGACTCCTTCCTTTAACATTTTACCTACTTCCTCTGTTATCTCATTCTGAAATTTCATAGGAAGTCTGTACGAAGGTACATAGATTACTTTCTGTTTGTCCTTGAGCCTGATTTGATGTTCTATGACATCCGTTTTTCCTAAGGTTCCATCCGTAGTGGAAAAAACATCATGATATTTAGTTAAAAGATTCAAAATTTCTGCTGAATTTTCTTCTTCTTGAATATCTTTATTGATTTTGTTCTTTATAGATTGCAAAAGGGTTCATCCGCGACTGATTGAGCGTGATTTATCTCAGCTACGGTAAGAATGCGATGTTTATAAACTTCGGCATCCAAGATATGTTGATTTTTGTGGATTACTAAAGTGGTATTCCAAATGATTACAGACTTCGATATTACATTGCTGTGTGAGCCGACTGTATAAACGGCTTGTGTGACGGATAATCCGTGTGTTTTCAGAGTTTCGGAAAGGATTAATGTTTTTCAGATCCTGGCCAATGGTTTTCTTTTTACACGCACTAATATATTTGAAGTTACGTTAGGCTCGAGAGTTTGCGTGCAAGCTGATATTACGGGTGAGCGAGAGTTCTGTTGGGTTTTGCCTGTATTATTTCTTGGTTCATCAGACAGGTGATTGGTTCCGTAATGTAAGTGACAACTCTGTCTGTCTCTTTATTATCTAAAACTGATTTTAGGGTATTAGAAGACTATAGAATTTCCCTTTGATATACACGCCGTGTTTTGCAGGTGCTAAGATAATATTTTGAGTGCCCATAGACGGGTATCCGATAATTACTGCGGGATACATATTAATGTTTTGTACAACGACAAAGGTATCAGCAAACGTGCGCTTACCGACCTTGTACTGTACATGAGTTACGCCCACAACATTTAATTCATTATTCCCAATGCCTGAGAGCCTTATTCCGGACTTTTCTATAGGGAAATTTGAAAAGAGTAAATGATGAGTCCTTAAATCCATTATATTACGTGGACTACCAGAATCAAAGAACAAAGTGAATGACTTATTGGTCCAAATTTACTGCATGTAAGGTTGGTCGCAACTCGTTTTGACTAATAATTGCATGAATTTGTTGCACCAAATCTACGGGGAACCTGCACAGATTTTTTTGATTCGGCCGTGTGTTTCATAGAAAATCAATTGCCTCACAATGATCTGATAAATGATTAAACTGATTATTTGATACAAAAGATGTTGATATTGATGACCAACATCGCCCTCTCCCCCCTTGGAGTGAACTACGTGTATTTGTTTTGTTTATCACACCCTGAAAATTCGCTTGCCCTTGCGAGTTCTGGCTAGACGGCCCAGGAACAGAGGTACCTGAAGCACGATTTGTTTGTTTCTGCTGTTGTGCAGAATTTCCGTTTGGTTGTTCTTCTTATAGTACTGAGGACCCTTCTTTTTATTTGCACTAGCAAACTGGTTGCGTGTTTGTAGCGTTTGTCTGTTGATTCCTCGAGTAGCAACGGTTATATGAATGAGTTGAACTATTGTGTATTGAACAAAAAACGCGTCCGACAGTCTGAAATCATGTGACCTGGTCGTTTACAGTTATAACAAACCATCCCTGCAACTTGATTATTATTATGTACCACATTTACTTGTTGTGGTTTGTTCTCATTTTTTGCAAAAACTTGAATGAGCGAAGGATCTAGGTCGGTACATTTAGACATGTGTTTTTTGATTTGTTTATACACATCTAATTCCGTACTGCCGGGCTGCAATTTTTTATCAAAACACCGTACTAACGCTTCAGGCAACATTACAGTGATAGACGTAAGGTAGATCAAACGGATAAAATCTTTCACTTTGATGTTAGCACCCGCAACCCACCCGGAGTTACATAAACTATCCTGATGAATTCATTTAGCCGGTCGGCAATTAGCGCCGCCCGCTCGACACATTGAGCTGAGTCATGGAGGCTTGGTTAAGGATATTTCTCAAAGCCAATACTACAATCTAAAGCCTCTTCACCCCATACACGGCACGTAATCTTATTTTGAACTCGTCCCATGTAAGCGCTTCTTGGAAAGAAACCCCCTTAGATACGCACTTGCGTCGCCTTTAGCGAAGTCTACGAAGCTCTTGGCCTCCTGTAATTGTACTGCTGGGTCTGTGATGCTTTTTGCATTTAAATGAGCGTCTACAGATGAGATCCATGCCTCAACATTTTGAGGCAGGAACCCATTGACCCGACCTTGAAAAGGGACGATCGCTGACCTCGCGCTAACGAGAGTCACACGTTGGGGTTGCCAGCCGAGTGGTTTGCCATTTCGGCTTTCACTTTTTTCTTACCACTTCTATTCCTTGCAATCCTATCAAAATATCTATAAGAGTACACTCGACCACTACGTAAACGCATAGCAATGTACTGTATAAGTTGTTGTTATAATAATATGAAAATCCCCCAAAAAATACAAAAATACAGATAATATGATAAAAATATTATACGGAGAATTCCTGCAAGAAATGGTTAATGACAACTAGAAAAGAAAAAAAAATTAATCTGCGGGCGAGAACCTCGTAGTTGAAGATAAGTTCTGTAATGAAGGAAGATTTTAATATGGCGAAACACTCACCCCCAGAATACTGGACGATCGACTCTTGATGAACAACACTTCACTGATGGAAAAGACCTGAATAGATAAAAATGGTACTTAGCTCCAGATTATATTGCGAAGGATTGTTGACATGGGATGACGTCACAGTTCCTGTCCACGTCTCGCGTCGGAAGTCGTGATGACGTCACGGCCTTCTCTCGGTGCACGATGCGCGGTAGAGTCCAAGATGGATGACGTCACAGCCTCCGTCCTTGCACTACTGCGTATTAGCTGTCCACTCTGCGTCCCTTGCTCGTGAACGGGTGATGTTTTCCCTTTGTTTGTTTGCTTTTCCTTTCTTTTTCCGTTGATGTTCGATCGCCGGACCCTCGTCCGGTGTAGATAACTTCGAAGATAAGTGATAACAGTTGCTCAAACGTCAGTGTTAAATGCTTGTATTCCTCTCGATGAAGGACATCGTTGCGTCTTCATAAACTGTTGCGTTGATTGAAGATCCCGTTTCCTCTGTTTCGTTTGATGTTGAAGGTGGAAGTTAGTTCTTGTAGACCTTCGGTCGGCTGATATGGGTCTTGTTAATTATGTTCTTCGTTTATTAGCTGCCACCATTTTCTAATGTCTTATCGCTTGGCGATAGACTTTTTTGTTTTTTCCTTACGGCTGTTATCCGTAAGTAATGTTTGGTTCCTCTCATCTCCCTTGGATATCTTAGTAGAGAGGTTCTTTCTTGTCTAGAGGAGATGATTCAAACAGGCTAGTTGAACAAGTTAACAACTTTATTCTGTAACTCCATACTAGGAGATGCAGCTCGGTCGGACGACCGATATGTTTGAGATTTGGCGTGGAACTGCCATTCTAAAGCATCGCGTCGATAGCGGAACATTAGCTATCTAAGCAATTCATATAAAAAACACATACGTAGTCTGCCGGCTCGGAAGTTACAAGTTTCCGGCGTAGGTTAACAGGTCAACCTCTTCCCATGGAAGTTGTTGTGCAAAGTTATCATAACATAAAAATGTTGACAAAGCTTTGAGCTAGATCAGGCTACTGCAGACAACGCATAGCGTAATCTAAGGTGTGCTTTGGTCACGTAGAAAACCCTCCTAATGCCATGACCCCAGGTCACTGGTTTATATAATGTAATTCTTACACACACACACACACACACACACACACACACACACACATATATATATATATATATATATATATATATAATATATATATATATATATATATATATATATATATATATATATATATATATATATATATGTAAGGCCTAGGGTTTTTGATTAATAATATATTGTCCGTGTGTTCTCTGTGACCTATGGAATGTGGAGAACAGTGTAGAGGTAACGACCTGAGAGTAGCTGACAATGAGATTCTAGGGATGGCGTGAGATAAAAATGCTTAGTTCGAAAAGTCAATGTACTGACTTTATTAACTCTTCTCAAAGTGCCTTTGTGAAACTGGATGCAGCTAGAACCGCGAGGCGCTAACGAACTGTGTGTTCGTATGTGCGTGTGCGCCTCTATCTGTTAAAAGAGTGTCATACCCAAGCCTATGGGAGGATTTTGACAGGGGGCTTCAAGTCACAGGCAAAGATGCTGTGGCGTTCGCCAGGGGAGTGTTTTGTGACATAGTGTTTAGTGTCCGTTTGTTTGGGTAAGTGTTGAAGTGCTTTAGCCAAAGAGTGGCTTATTATCTGTTTGACATTTTTGTGATGATATCCAATATTTAAACCTCTGTCTGTCAATCTTGTGTGTACTTACCGGGATTGTGTTCTGTATCTTTGAAACAGACGGATCTGGAATGCCGGGGGACAAAGAATTCCCAGAGGGGTGTAGACTTTTTGGTGACCAGACATGTTACATTTACGGGGTTTTTTGAGTTAGTCTGTAAGACTGGATTACTTGATTGATTGATTTATTTGTTCGTTGTTAATAAACGTTAATGTTATGACGCAACTCTCTCATTTTCGTTACCTGTTAGAATGGAGAGAAAGAGGTGGAGAGAGAGAGAGATTGTCGGTGCTAGAGAGAGAGAGAGAGAGAGGCTGTGTGAGTAATGCTGTGTGTGGATTTGCCTTCCGCTCGTGTCTCACGCTTACCTTATGAATAATGGGGAGAGAATCCCCCATTAACAGTGGTGCATTGCGGTTAAGAGGGGTATAAAGTTTTTTTTTTTTTTTTTTTTTTTTTTTTTTTTTTTCTTTTTTATGCCTAGGAACGCAAGTAGAGATGGTGGCCAGTTAGAAAATAAAAGGGGTTGTGGCTTAGCGATAGTTTTCGAACGACAAAGCTTTGTGGGATTGTGGAAAATTGTTAAATTGTTGGATCTCAGTTGCTAAGTGAAAAGGGGTAGAGAAAATATCCGTCCGTGGGATGGGGGGATGAGGAAAGAAATTTCTATTAGGGTCATCAAATTTGCCCGTACCGAGATTCTTCAGGGCGTGAGTCGTGAGAGCAACTCAGTTTGGTTTGTAAGTGTGTGTTGCCAGGTGCCTTTTGGCCGATCGCGTTTGTATTGTGCCGACGAGATTTACGTGTTTTACGAGAATTTCGAGTTCTTTTTTTTCCCATTATGGAGTGGTGAGTGTTAAAAAACTATTGTTTATCAAAGGGAGAGGGTATTTGTTTAAATATTGTAGGGTTATGGGATTGGTTCAAGAGGTCAACAATTTTTCTTGTCTTTGCCCCATAGTGACGTGTTTTCTTTATTTGCACGTGTTTATAATAGACGTATTCGTCTTTGTTTTAAACACATAAGAGTGTATTAAGATGTATTTATGCATGTGAACTGTGCTTAGATAAGCATATCTGGCTTAGAGACACAGCGGCCACAATTTTACGGGCTCAGCACATTTCTTCAGAGAGGCGCGTTGCATTGCGAGGGTACTGGCATCCCTCGGGGGGATAGTTGCATGGAGGGTACTACTGGCCTCCCTCGAGAGATAGTGCAGGGGAGGGCACAAGTGTATACCTTGGGAAGGGGTCCTCAGACATTGTTCAAGGGGAGATGGGGGTACTACTGGTCTGCCTCGGGCTGTTCTGCCGCTTGACTGAGGGGTTGTTCTCAGGGGGGGAGAAAACTTTTTTTTTTCTCAGTGTGGGTGAACTCCTTTTTTTTCTTTGTGTTGGGGTATGGGTTTGGCCTTGACCATGGATGCTAAGATATCAGCTGATTGATTAGTTGATGAAGTGAAACGCCCGTAGAGTCTTTTTTTTAGAAAAGAAATTTTTTTTTCTCCCTTGGAGGAAGAGAAAAGGAAATAAAAAGCGAATTGAAATGCATTGTATGGGTGTATGTTTTACTTGTGCCTTGAAAGACACAAATATGAGGGGGATACACAGATTATTTTTTTATTGTGTTGGAGAAATTACTATGAAATGCCGATGATTGGTGTTGTATCTGTGTTATGTGGAAATGGTGTTATGTCATGGTGTATGCTGGAGAAATTGTATATCATAGGATTCAGCAATACTAGTGTATGCTATTTGAATTCACCCTTACTTAAGATTTTTGCAAGAGAATTGTTGCTATGAAGAGTTATTATTATTATTATTATTGATAATCATTATACTTGAGATGTGTCACGGGAGGTTTGCTTAAGTATAATTATCATTACGGGAGACTTGTTTTACGAGAGATTTGAGATATTTCATGGGAGATTAGTTGATAATTATTACAGATAATTATTCATGGAGAATTATTACGATGAATTAACTGGAGAAGTCTTGTCTTAGTTAATTGTTGAGTTTTTGTAACTTTGGAGAATATTTCAGTGATTCACTGGGATGAGTTTTGCTGAATCTTGATGAATCTGACTGAATCTTGGTGAATTGTGTTGAATCTTGCTGAATTTTTTGCTGAATTCTTGGAGAATGGACAAGCATTGACATTAGTGATTTTTTTTTTGTACTGATACTGATGATTTTGATGATGGCAATTTTTTTTTGGTGATTTTGTGATAATGATATTTCTGATACTGATTTTTTTTTATACTAATACGTGGGTGCCGTGATGCTGTCAAGGGTGGTAAAATCCTTTTTCGAATTTGGGAGGAACTAACAACACATTATTTTAGTTTTTTTTCCTTTTTTTATGTGTTCAGCAGATAATTGCTTGACATCTAGTGAGTTACGGGAGATAGTGAACAAGGCCGTTGATTTTTCTTTCTCTTTTTTTGGAAATTAGCCGTCGCTGACACAAGTTTTTTTTTTTTTTTTTTTTTTTTTTTTTTTACCAAGGGGTGAAATTTGAGTTTATTTTTTCTCTCCAGTTGGTGTGGATATTTTTTAATGTCTCAGTTCGTGACTTAGAGTCATTGTTCGGGAACGTGTTTGTGTTTCAGCTATTTGATGCTATAGAGTAATATATGGGAGAATTTTTTGCACGTTTTGAATGCATACGTAATGGCACTACATTTTTTCTCTGGATATTTGTGTTCCAGAAATTGTGAGTTTTCTTGCACAATACATTAGTTGTATTTGTGACAACTTTGTGAGAGATAGGAAACTTGGGTAAGTTTTCTAGTGACCTATATCGTAGTGCATATGGAGAAGTCTTGGCTAAGACACTGTGAATTTGGAGTTCTGTTATAATGACTTGTGGCACATTGGTGATTTTTTCTAGAATTTTCTAGACAGTTTTTATTTGCCGAGTTTTTGCCCTTTTTTAGCAGTTATGCTAAACGGAGAGAGTTTTTATAGTTTTTGACTATAACATTGAGTTATTCTCTGGAGAATTGGAGTTATAATTGAGATATACTTGGAGTTGTAATTGGAGTTATATATTATTTTGGAGTTATGATTTGAGATATAATATATGGGAGATATATTTTTTGGCCATTTTTGATATTTGCCAATAATGTGGTATGAACTATGTTTAGTTCAATTATTTTGCAGCCATCCTTGTTGCTAATGGAGACACATATTTGGAGATTATGGGGCAATATTTGTGAGTATGTGAGTTAGTTGCCTTGAGTGCACATTTTTTGGAGATATATTTTTTGGAGCCTTGTTTTGTTCCACATGGAGTATTGGGGAAATAGAGGTAAATATTTTGTATTTGCCGAAATAGAGGTGATTATTCTCTATTCCTGGAGTGGTGATTTTTTTTATTGACATGTGGCTATTAGAGAAATAAGAGAGAAATATAAGGGGGTTGGTTATTAACCAAATGGAGGAAATATTTTTATAACCGGAGTGGTGTTATTATTAATATGGTGTCTCATAATGGAGTTGGAATTAATCTTGGGCGGGTGACCCTTTTTTTTGTGGTTATGGGAGTTTTTTCGAGTCAAGAGGAGATTTCTGTAGTTCTTTCTTTTTGATTTCGTGACTATTTGGAGAGGAGTGTCATTACTGCATTACGAGTCCTATGGAGATGTGTGCATTTGTTATGTTCACAAGTGTGTTATTTTTGGAGAAATATAATTTGGGTAAAGTCATGGTGAGAGAATAAGTCTTTGAGACAAATTTTTGAACACATTAGTCATATCCTGGAGTTAATTCTGTGAAATGTGTCTGTTAGACCTTTTTTTCTAGAGAATCATGAGTTTCCAAACTTGTGTGTCTGACTAGACAATTCTTATGCTGATGTTAGAGCATACGTCCGCAGGTGATTTTTCTGCTGACAAGCGATGTGATGAGCCGTGTGCTGACTTTTTTCCTCTGATGATGATAGATCAGAATTTTTGCAATATCTGGAAATGTTGACAATAGTATTTCACGAAAGCGCATGGGTAAGAGTTTGCTTTCTGGCAAATTCCGGGGCTTTACATGGAGCATTTCTTGGGGAAAAACGTGGGAGTTATGCATATTATACATGTATTATGTATTTTGTGATTGGGGGAACCGTACTTGTGATTATCCTTTTTTTTTATTGTTTTTCTTCCTTTTCCTGTGAGAGATATAATTTGGGGATTGAGCTTAAGTAGCATTTCTTTTTTGGACGGGAGATTTGACTTTACCGGGAGATGTAATTTTTCGAGGGTTGTTACTTATGTAAATGGGAGTTTGACATTAAGTCTTTTTGTAATTAATTGTATGAGCAGTAAAGGGGTTTTTGCTGTTAAAAGTTGGAGATTTTTACTGATTTTGTGGGTTGTTTAAATATCAGAGTTTGAGAGAACATTTTTGGGTCTGGGTGTTACGAGATTCTTTTTTTTTCCTTGAGTTCATTACGATTTTTCTTTTTTTTCTTATGAGCACATTCGAGTTTGAAATGTGAGTGCAGAATTCCGTGGAGTTGCTGTGATTTCTGAGTTGTGTGTGTGCTGATGTGTGAGTTTGGAGAATTGAGTTGGAGAACTTGATGTTTTTTTTTCTTTGAGAGTTGTGATAATGACTTATGATTTGGTAATCATATTAAAGGGAGTTAATTGGGAGACGTTCAGTTAGTATTTCTGACTTATTGAGATCATTGTTTGATAGAAGTAGTATGTCTGGGTTAATTTTCTTAGATTGACCAAAGACTTGACTAACATAATAACACACACCAAAAAAAAGTCGTTTCCCGACGCCAGCAAGACGTCCACCAGCCGTGAGGATGCTGCCGTTTTTGGTGATTACAAGAGTTTCCACGTGGGTGTTCAAGAGAGTCCTACAGCGTGTCTTTTGGGGATCTGCAGAAGCCGTGAGAAGTCTTCTACGATGAGGGAGGCATTCCGTCTTCCTACAGCCTGCTATAGCCTGTTGCTGTCTGTTCAGCTAGTTGCAGACAAGCAAAGAGGGATATTCAAGAAATGCAGAAAATATGAGAGAAAATGCGTCTTGTGTTATTGGGAGATTAAAGCGTGATAAGACTTTATTTTATAATGCCAGAGACGTGCAGTTTTACTTATATCTTATTTTAAGCCGGCCAGTGTTTTGTGTTATAAGCAATTTTGCTAGGCGGGGCCTAGCATATTAGGTGGCCGAGCATCTGTAAGGCCTAGGGTTTTTGATTAATAATATATTGTCCGTGTGTTCTCTGTGACCTATGGAATGTGGAGAACAGTGTAGAGGTAACGACCTGAGAGTAGCTGACAATGAGATTCTAGGGGATGGCGTGAGATAAAAATGCTTAGTTCGAAAAGTCAATGTACTGACTTTATTAACTCTTCTCAAAGTGCCTTTGTGAAACTGGATGCAGCTAGAACCGCGAGGCGCTAACGAACTGTGTGTTCGTATGTGCGTGTGTGCCTCTATCTGTTAAAAGAGTGTCATACCCAAGCCTATGTGTGTGTGTGTGTGTGTGTGTGTGTGTGTGTGTGGAATTTATTAGTCACTTTTCACCAGACAGGTATGTTATTGTCAGAACTACGCTCTTGGTACTAAGTGGAGGACAACCAAGAGCCTTTGTTGGGAAGCGACTCAGAGTTAAGTTCCATATTTAGTCCTTGCTGTCTGGTTATTGTCTGGTAAATCATGGCTAGGAACCAACTATGTTGTATTCCATATTGTTCTAAGAAGTCACCTATGTGAGGGTCAACTTGCCAATAAATAAGATGCTCAGAGTATACAGATCTATTGTTGATGTCTGATCCTTTATTATACAGCATGCAGACGGGAAAAAGCTCACATAAACAATGATGGGTGTAACCACTTGGTTCAAGTAATGTCAAAGAATCATTACCACGTGGCAGCATGGTGCTCGGTGATGGCTGCCGACCTTTATAACTATATTTGGATGCAACAAAGAAACATGGGCTAAAAAGTCATTTCACTTCTTTTCATGCCAAACCTGTCATTCTCCCATTTACTAAATCCATAAAAATCATGGTTCTTGACGAAACTTAAAGCTTTTAAAAGCCATATAACTCATAACTCTGATACTGATAAAACTGAATTAAGACATTGCACATCTAGGAACTTTTTGAGAGATCTTTATGGATAAACTTTCTCTAAAAATGAAAAATCTCCAAGTTGATCTGGATCACTTTTAAAAAATAATGTTCTCCTCTTTCCCACATTTATTTCTCTACATGATATCATTGAATTCATTGGTATTTACTGAAACTTATATAAATAGAAGTTTATTACCAACCTCTATTCAATTTCAGTGTTGCAGGTAAACACCTTCCACAGCATAAACCCTTATTTCTATAATTTCCTATGAATTTATTTTTCTTTTAATGTCAAACCCCTGATGGCTCCCAATATGAAAGAAAAGACCCTTTCTAAATTCCTCCTTATTTGCCTTTCAAGTCCTTTCGCACTGTGACTCACTTTCCCAGCCAAAACATAAGAGACAATTCTCATCATAAAATGAATGTTATTTATATCATCCTCCCTTCTAAGTTAGATTATACAACTAATGAACACATAGTTAATCTCCCACCTTCTCTCTTCAACAATTTTAATTTACATGTTCAGTGCATTCAGGTTTGGCTCTGGTGGCCTCTACATTCAACAGCCAATCAATTTTATTAATATATGACATAATGTTTCTGCAAAGCACGCATTTTCACAAACTCTGCCAGTTGCATCTTTGATCACAAGCTTGATTTCTTTAAACCTCCCATCCATTCCTAATATTATTGGCTTTTTCCATGTAGTATTTTTTTTTTTTTTTTTTTTTGCACATCTGCTGCCTAAAGGCAACTCTTAGATTTTTTATTCTTATCGAGATCATCTTTATTCATCAAGTGAACCCATATTCTAGTTATCATTTATTGTGTTTAAAACAAGTCAAAAGAATATTTCTTTTCTCGGAAACCTGGCGCAACTCACAATGCCCGTATGTGTCAAGAGATGAAAAGAACAAAGGGAAAATGGATTATCATGTAGAATAAAGTAACAAGTGATAAACAAAAACAAAATTCAACTAAAATGTTTTCTTTACACATACATAAACACGGCCAACAACACAACTCTACATTTTTTCAGTGACGTAAGTAAAAAAAAGGGGTATAGTAGTGAGTAGTGTAATCTTATATCATATCACTGAACCAAATGTTCCACAAGAAGAGCAGCGCTCGCTATTTCTGAAGGTAATGCTTTAAAGGTCCATCTTAAAATAGAATTTCTAAAAGAAAGATAAATATGGTATCTTTTGTAGGGCTGTGGAGATATAGCTATCATTGTATAAGAAATGAGCTACCAGGCCCAGTAAAATAAATTGAAAGATAAAGGTCAATCACACGGGACTGATGCCACCATTTTGGTTTATAGAGATATTCTTATAGACAATGGCTAATAGATGTTTCTTTAAGTTTTCCAAAACAGAAAACAATGAGCCGAAGGTAACGCAAAGTAATATCACAAATTCCAAAAGGTTTGAGAGCAGTGTTACAAGTGCCCATCGACCGACAGAGCGGGAGTAGCCTATATATACAGTTTGTGAATATACAGACATTCGTCGGTTTAACCCTCTACTAACCATTTCAGACCCGAAGTGGCATCATTTTTCGGGAACATTTAAGTCGGATAGTAATGTCATTTCAACACAAGGGTTTACAACACCCTGCCGTAATTTATAAAGTTATAGGAGTTAGTCAAATTTTATACTTTAGTTTATGATCTTATGATTTTCAGTTTTAGTCAGTGAGAACCCACCCTCCTGAGCAAAAGTTAAAAAAGTCGACTTACCCCCTCCCCTTCATCAGTGCCGCCATTCGCCCACCAACAAGCTACCCTTATCCCCCTTGAACACCCATCATTCTATCATCTCTCCCCCTCCCTCTCCCTCCTCTTCCCCCTCTAATTCGCACCCACCCCCCCCCCCCCCCCCCATTCTCTCTCTCTCTCTCTCTCTCTCTCTCTCTCTCTCTCTCTCTCTCTTCTGAATTAGACAACAAACTAGAAAATATAAATGAATACGTTGCACATTACTATATCGCAAGATTTTGCCACATTATAACTCAAATGTGTATACCCAAGAATGAGCTGAGCGGTTTTTGCTAATGATCTCCACTATCGTGTTCAAACAGATTCTACTGTGTTGCCTAAGAATTGTCATGGGAAATTATATTTATGATCTTAACTTGTAAATATGTGTACGGTCGTTTTCTGCACCTGTTGTTCGATTGTGATACCACTTCAAAACTCATGTCTGAATGCATAATTAATCTGTACATAATTTAGCTTATTTATAAGATGTTCATCATGCTTTATATTAGAGTCAAAGATTTTAACACATAGGATGGTACCATCCAATGTGCAGAACCAACTGAAATAAAAATTAGCCGTAAAATTCGTTTTGAGTTTTTATAGTCGTAAACGGTTGCATAAACTCTTCAGGGTATATATATATATATATATACGTATATATATATATATATATATATATATATATATATATATATATATATATATATACATATATATATATATATATATATATATATATATATATATATAATATATATATATATATATATATATATATATATATATATATAGGCAGGAACAGGATAGCCAGAAGACGTGGTAATAGTCCATACATTATTATTTCTTTAAAATTAAACAAGGGCACAGGCGAGCTTTCGGGAATACATTGTTTTTCCCATCATCAGGGTCACTTATCTATAAACATGATACAAAAAAAAAAGAAACATTAAGAACTGTACTGATCAAGTATATCTAAAAACATTACAATACTTTAAAATACATAACACAGTAAAAAAGGAACATAAAAACTAAGTTAACTGCAAACCTTAAAAGAGCAATGAAGAGCAATGACAAGTTAAAAGAGATTACGTAAAATGCAGAAATATACTCAGAGCGAAAAATAAATACATGAATATTCAGAGTAAAAAAAAAAATAATAATGATACTGTAGTACAAAATATTGGAGAACCTACTGTTCATGTCGTAGTCAAATGACAACTGGGAGAGTTAGAAAACTGCGAATGAAATGAGCAGAAGTGGTGTGGGTAAAAGAGAGAGAGAGAGAGAGAAGGAGGGAGAAAAAAAAAAACAAACAAGCAAATTATGCAATGAACAAAGGAACAGAGTTTATTGTTTAATATGGAGGGACTCTAAAAAGGGAAGTGAATTGCTGTTTTTTGTTTGTCCGAGTATTTCAAAATCGCTGTATTGTATGTGATGGTGACAGGATATGGCATGAAGTCTAATTGCTTTTGCCCGCACGTAGTTATCGCTTAATAAATTCCCCCTCGGTTAAGCATATATGAAAATATATTAATTCCGAGGTAGAGCGAATTAGATATTAAAGGACATATGTAGTTCGATATATGTATATGAATCACGGTAATATGATAGACTTATATGATGACTACGTGCGGGCAAAAGCACTACCACGCCACCGAGAACGAGATGGGTTGATGCAGTCTCCATAACAAAAAATACCTGTGCGCACGAAAGGTATTTCAGGTAGGAGGCGGCATGAACTTATATCTCTTGCGGTGTCGGGGTGGTTTAAGGCTTCACTGCCAGTCCTGGGATTGGGAAGTCGCTGGTTCGCGCCTGTCGATGGCCAATTCTATTATCGCTTAATAAAATTCCCCCTCCCCCTCGGTTAAGCATGTATGAAAATATATTAATTCGAGGAAACGGGGAGAGCAAATTAGATATTAAAAGACATATGTAGTTCGATATATGTATATGAAACACGGTAATGTGATAGACTTATATATATATATATATATATATATATATTATATATATATATATATATATATATATATATATATATTCAGCTATGAGTCCAAGCCATAGACGAACGAACGACTGATACATAGTGGTAGAAATTACAATCTATATATATATATATATATATATATATATATATATATATATATATATATATATATATATATATCCTGAAGAGTTTATGCAACCGTTTAAGACTATAAAAACTAAAAAAAAAAATTTACGACTAATTTTTAGTTCAGTTGGCTCTGCATCTAAAAGTCTAGTACAGTACGAAGTAGATATTATTAACACATTGGATGGTACCACCGTAAGTGTTAAAATCTCTGACTCTAATATAAAGGATGATGAACACCTTATAAATAAGCTAAATTATGTACAGATTAATTATGCATTCAGGCATGAGTTTTGAAGTGGTATCACAATCGAACAACAGGTGCAGAAAACGACCGTACACATATTTACAATTTAAGATCATAAAATATAATTTCCCGCTACAATTCTTAGGCAACACGGTAGAATCTGGTTGAACATGATACTGGAGCCCTCTAGAAAAAAAGAAAAAACCGCTCAGCTCATTCTTGGGTATGCACATTTGAGTTACAATGTGGCAAAATCATGCGATAATAAATGATATAATAAATTATATCAATGGCTAAATTAAATGAATGTAGCGTTGAGCATCAACAGATAAAATATTCTAAAACAAATAACTGACCCGTTCAGTTTCCAACAATAAGAAAAATTCGATTGCCTGATTTGCGAGACTGGAATTTCTTCTTTTAGAATAGAAATATCCCAAGTTTGACGTATTAACACATTGGATGGTACCACCCTAAGTGTTAAAATCTCTGACTCTAATATAAAGGATGATGAACACCTTATAAATAAGCTAAATTATGTACAGATTAATTATGCATTCAGGCATGAGTTTTGAAGTGGTATCACAATCGAACAACAGGTGCAGAAAACGACCGTACACATATTTACAATTTAAGATCATAAATATAATTTCCCGCTACAATTCTTAGGCAACACGGTAGAATCTGGTTGAACATGATACTGGAGCCCTCTAGAAAAAACCGCTCAGCTCATTCTTGGGTATACACATTTGAGTTACAATGTGGCAAAATCATGCGATAATAAATGATATAATAAATTATATCAATGGCTAAATTAAATGAATGTAGCGTTGAGCATCAACAGATAAAATATTCTAAAACAAATAACTGACCCGTTCAGTTTCCCACAATAAGAAAAATTCGATTGCCTGATTTGCGAGACTGGAATTTCTTCTTTTAGAATAGAAATATCCCAAGTTTGACGTAGTAACACATTGGATGGTACCACCCTAAGTGTTAAAATCTCTGACTCTAATATAAAGGATGATGAACACCTCATAAATAAGCTAAATTATGTACAGATTAATTATGCATTCAGGCATGAGTTATGAAGTGGTATCACAATCGAACAACAGGTGCAGAAAACGACCGTACACATATTTACAATTTAAGATCATAAATATAATTTCCCGCTACAATTCTTAGGCAACACGGTAGAATCTGGTTGAACATGATACTGGAGCCCTCTAGAAAAAACCGCTCAGCTCATTCTTGGGTATACACATTTGAGTTACAATGTGGCAAAATCATGCGATAATAAATGATATAATAAATTATATCAATGGCTAAATTAAATGAATGTAGCGTTGAGCATCGACAGATAAAATATTCTAAAACAAATAACTGACCCGTTCAGTTTCCCACAATAAGAAAAATTCGATTGCCTGATTTGCGAGACTGGAATTTCTTCTTTTAGAATAGAAATATCCCAAGTTTGACGTCACCCAGCCTTCTGAATTAACAAAAGTCAAGGCCACAAGAGACAACGTAAAAGGGACGAATCCTAATCATAATAAAAAAATATATATTCTGGCGCTGGGTACATAGAATACTTAACCCTTCGTTGTTCGTTATCCTTTTACCGTCCAACTGTTTGTCTTAAAACTTTATATATATATATAAATATATATATATATATATATATATATATATATATATATATATATATATATATATATATATATATATATATATATATATATATATATATATATATATATATATATATATATATATACATATATATACTATATATATAGTATATATATATATGTATATATATATATATATAGTATATATATATATATATATATATATATATATATATATATATATATATATATGTATATAAATATATATATATATATATATATATATATATATATATATATATATATATTATATATATATATATATGTATATATGTATATGTATATATATATATATATATATATATATATATATGTATTATATATTATATATATATACATATATATATATATATCTATATATATATATATATATAATGTATATATATATACATATATACATATATATATATATATATAATATATAATATATATATATATATATATATATATATAAAGTTTTAAGACAAACAGTTGGACAGTAAAGGGATAACTAACAACGAAGGTTAAGTATTCTATGTATCCAGTGCAAGAATATATTTTTTTTATTATGATTAGGATTCGTCCCTTTTACGTTGTCCCTGGTGGCCTTGACTTTTGTTAATTTAAAAGGCTGGGTGACGTCAAACTTGGGATATTTCTATTCTAAAAGAAGAAATTCCAGTCTCGCAAATCAGGCCATCGAATTATTCTTTATTGTGGGAATCTGAACGGGTCAGTTATTTGTTTTAGAATAAATTATCAGTCGATGCTCAACGCTACAGTCATTTAATTTAGCCGTTGATATATTTTATTATATCATTTAGTAGCAATCCTATCTAATTTGAAAGATTAATGATATCCTGACTATTTCTCCCTCGCGATTACAACATCAAGCCTACTGTGAATTTTATAAACACCAGGAATAAAGCTCAATATCTGTCTGCTTTATTGTATCTATCCTCGGGTTAAACCTTTATCTCACAACTATCATACTCTCGAAACTGTAATATCAAAGGTTATGCAAAAATTATGATTTAATCAGCTTCACTCTGAAAGTTCCCAGAGGTTGAAAAAATAATTCCTTTATCCTCTAAGGATCTAAACAGATTTTGATTTCCAACCAGAATATTCTATATTTTTGGCTGCCTTGATATTACAGTTCTATTAAACTTTATGTGAATTCATCCTTTTGTAAGAAGATAAAAGTTCAGAAATACTGATTGATTTGGTACGGGAATCATTGGAGATATAAAGCACTTACCGTAAATATATTCAATGAAGCCTGGGAGAGAAATGTGATGTGATATTGTTCTTTTATAACAGAAGTGACGCATACAGTTATCATTATGCTATCGCAAAAGGTATGGTATATATATATATATATATATATATATATATATATACGTATATATATATATATATATATATATACTATATATATATATATATATATATATATATATATATATATATATATATATATATATATATATATATATATATATATATATATATATATATATGTATATATATATATATATATATATATATATATATATATATATATATACTATATATATATATATATATATATATATATATATAATATATATATATATATAGTATATATATATATATATATATATATATATTGTTACATTTATATATCGTCTCGCCTCCTTGGGGTTTCAAATCTACTCTGTTTGCTAGAAGAGTGGCCATTTTTAACCCTCCTGCCCCCCCCCCCCCTAACCTTTACAACCTTTATGACTTGGGGGATCGGCATGTCCATTCTGCCTTAAAGATGGGCGGAAATAATCCGTTAACAACTAGAGACCTAGTGTAGGATAAGAAGGGCAGGTCGTAGGGGTTATATGGGCGGCTGGGTAGGCTTTAGGTAGTCCCAACTTTAAGATCTCTTTTCCCAACTCCGCTGGCTGTGTTTTTTGCATCTTTCCACACAATGCCGAGGCCGTGCTTTTAACTGAGGTCTCTGCGAATGCTCTGAATTCGTCCTCAGTTGACTCCATTTTCTATCGGGGATAGACGTGTTCCCAAAATCATATTTAAGTAAGTACCCCTTTTTTCTCTTTCTGACCAAACATTCATAGTTTATCAAAGTCAAAAACTGTCTAGAGAAAACACATTTTTCTATGTGGTGACTTCGAATCCATCTGAAATAAAGAGACCATGATTATCACACCATTAAACATTAAAGTTCGTCAATAAAATGTGTGTCACATCGCACTCCCTTTTCTCTAGAACACACAGGATCAAACATTATCAGGGAGTAAACCTTTAATTCTCATACGAGAGATTATAACTAATTTTCTGTGATACACAGATGAACGAATGTACATCCACTAACCTATGTACGAACTCACATATACTACATACGTGAAACTCGATAACTTTTCCGTGATTAACTCATATCTTTGAAATGCATCAACGAACTTAATTATGCACACGTGCCTGTTTTCTATTTGTTTTTCATCTCAGCATCTCTGAGGAATCCAGCATTTTGCTTCCGTCTCTAACCGGCAAGAGCTAAGGTTAACAACCTCACTATTTAATATAATATATATGTATATATATATATATATATATATATATATATATATATATATATATATATATATATATATATACATATATATTTCTGCCAGTGTCATTAAGAGATATATATATATATATATATATATATATATATATATATATATATATATATATATATATATATATATATATATATATACATATATAACCTTTTGCGATATCTGAACTTCTCTAATAGCTGTATGTAAGGTATGTCAGTTTCAGCGTTGTTTTAAATTAATTATAAGTATTTTCTTTTATTTTTCCCTATTTTTTTATTAGTCTATATATGTAGTAAATACTCTTACTCCGGCGAAGGTTAAGGATAAAATTAATAGAAGATATACACCAGTGGTGTGTGTGGACGTGAGTGACAGACAGACAAACAGACAGAAATAAAATCTGGATCACTTACGTGACCCACCAAACAATCAAAGGCTAAAAAAAATTTTCTGAAGTGAACAAATTTTCGTAGCAGATCATAATAAATGAGAATTTAATGAAGACGCTTTCATATTATTTAGTGAAAAAGTCGTAGTATGGCAAGACACATCAGAAAATCATGTATTTGAGATCAAAATTAATTAACGAAAGAAGGAAATCAAAAGAAATTAATCAAAATGACACTTTTATCGTTACTCTTGTAAGTTTATCAACCGTTAGGCGTCTTTATATAATAAAAAAAAGGCATACCATATAAAAATTCTAATGTTTTAATTAACACCTCAATAAAAGAGTATAAAGGAGATTCGATTATCTTAGCATTTAAAACTTTCATGGCTTCATGTATTATGATAACAAACGAAAAGTGTAGCAAAGTTGATGTTATTGTCCCTTACCAGTGTCTTATTTTGGAACTAATGTTATGAATACGAACGAAAACGAATAACCCTCATGTGAACACCCTTTCACACGGAAGTGCTTGATTTTGTGATTAATTGAAATCAACTTCGCGCCATTCAGTTGTGAAGGGAGCGACCTTGGAAGGATCAATTGTTACAAAGAAATGAGTTACTTATAAAAACAAACAGGAAAGGATTTCTCATCGGGAATTAAGCTGCAAATTAAAATTTAGGAGGATACCATATGGTTTCCTATTTCTGGCACAATAAAAGATCTCTTTAACAAGAACGAGAACAGCTTCCTTCCACAGTTGTGGGAGACAAAACTATATTTGCTATTATTGTTGTTCAGTTCACCAAAGTTACTTAATTGTTAGGGCAAGGTTCGGTATGAATCTTCTCTACATGTAAAGCATATCTCCTTCAATAATACTTTTTGCAAATAAAGAATAACATACATATACACACACACACAAACACACACACACACACACACACACACACACACATATATATATATATATATATATATATATATATATATATATATATATATATATATATATATATATATATATATTTATATATACATACACCGAGCCACAAATGTCCTTTAATATCTAATACCCTCTACCTCGGAATTAATAGGTCGAGGTGGGTTGATGGCGACTCCAAAACAACAACACCTGAGAGCGACAGGGATTTGTAGTTGAGAGGCAGCGTAAACTTATATCTTTTATGGTGGCTGTGTGGTCTAGATGCTTCACTGTGCGTCCTAAATTTGTTGATTCCATGGTTCGCACTTTTGAGCCGACGAATTTCTTATCGACTAAAAAATTTCTCTTCAGTTAACATATATGAAAATATATTAATTCCGAGGTAGAGTGAATTAGGTATTTAAGGACATTTGTAGCTCGATGTATGCATATGAATCACGTAATGTGATATTATATGTATATATATATATATATATATATAATATATATATATATATATATATATATATATATATATATAATAATAATAATTTTATCCTCTGTATAATGCTAAAATTCTCGTACTTCAAGATAAGTACAGTAAATATAAAAAGAATATACAATAATGTTACTTAATGCAGTGTCTTGTTGTGGCAGTATCGCTAATATGTTGGTGAAAG
>NC_087217.1:72040634-72088134 GCF_015104395.2 Macrobrachium nipponense | reverse complement strand
ACGAGGTAACTTTATTCATTCCCTTTTTTGTCGCGAATTGCTCATGCAAAAGATATTGTTGGAACTATTTAGTTCTCTAAACAGTCGTCCTTGTTAGGATTTCTTGGACCTTTGCAACACTACTGTAATGCGTCACATGAATTTTAAATTCAAAAATTCCCTGCATATATCCTCCATACTCAAGTACAATAGTCGATTAACTATCAAAAAACGAATAATAATGGTTATACTTTAATAATTCCAGTAGTCTTAGATTTTTTTTTAAACGATATGTTGTTATTTTTCAAACATCGTT
This sequence comes from Macrobrachium nipponense, assembly GCF_015104395.2. Taxonomy (NCBI): domain Eukaryota; kingdom Metazoa; phylum Arthropoda; class Malacostraca; order Decapoda; family Palaemonidae; genus Macrobrachium; species Macrobrachium nipponense. The sequence goes on along the minus strand of NC_087217.1, from coordinate 72,087,839 downwards.
TTATTTATTAGCTACATTAACAGTCAAAAACACCCTGATGTTTTCCGAAAGTTACAAACTTAAATCTTTCATAGTCTATACAGGAGAAAGAAAGGGACAAATAGAAAGCCCAGTGAAACAAGGCAAAAGTGTTTTTGTAAATATCTGTAATGATCGGTTATCGTATATATTATGATATTTTTTTTTATTTTATCAGGAAAGCCAGTGAAAGGTATATATTTTGAAAGGGAAAGTACATTGTACACAGGCAAACGCATATATATATATATATATATTATATATATATATATATATATATATATATTATATATATATATATATATATATACAGGGTGGGCCAAAAGTAGCCTCACAGTTAAAACAGGTAATACGCAGTACATTTATTTTTTACAAACAATTAAGTAGCATGTTGTGTGCATTTGTCTTACAGTTCAATTGCATTTATTTAGGAACATTTAATATCTCAAGTGCTCAAAATGTCCGCCTTCAACGTTGCAGCATTCTTCATATCTGCTACTTAATTGTTTGTAAAAAATAAATGTACTGCGTATTACCCATTTTAACTGTGAGGTTACTTTTCGCCCACCCTGTATATATATAATATATATATATATATATATATATATATATATATATATATATACATATATATATATATATATATATATATATATATATATATATATATATATACATATATATATATATATATATATATATATATATATATATATATATATATATATGTATATGCATATATATAATGTATATATATATATCATATATATATATATATATATATATATATATATATATATATATATATATATATATATATATATATATATATATAATACACATATATATATATATATATATATATATATATATAGATATATATATATATATATATATATATATATATATATATATATATATATATATATATGTATATATATATATATATATATATATATATATATCTATTATATATATATATATATATATATATGTGTGTGTGTGTGTGTGTGTGTGTACATACATACATATACATATACATATTCCCTGAGTTGAAAGGTAAAGAATTTAAAATAACTCATGGGAAACTCTCTACCATTCCCTTTATATACCCTTACACATCATTGTTAAAGCGGTTTATAAAATGAATTAGAGTTTTATTTACATACTCCAAATAAAAGGCCAAAAGTGATTTACAACAACGAGATTAAAATTGCCAAAGCTGGAGGGAATCAAAGTCATTAGTAAAGCTCCAGGGGCAGAAAATCCTTTTGCTTTAACTAACTTAATACCAGTGGATCAGCGGTCACGGTTTTCCTTTAATGAACGTAACGTGAATTCGATAAAGGCATTCATTTACCAACGAGCACCAGGAGAGAGCAGTTAAAAAGCCCTATCATTTCTAAAACTCAAACACCAGCACTCAACCTCGTTTTTCAAAAGGATAAGAGGATGCATCAAACCTAATCCTTTTGCGCTGCTATTTATACTAAGACGTTATGAAAGGTAGGATTAAACTTTGGAGTGAATTTGCATAAGTGGCAACTTACGTTTTCGGTTAATTCCCTCGGGGATTTCGAGAGTACAGTAATTTCCTGGCCTCTTCATGACTCGCTCTCATTCTCTTTTATCAATCTTAGTTCATAGCGCTTTTCGGAATGGACTTTGTTATTAGGGTTGTATTTCAAACGTTCCTCAGCCGCAAATATTGCTGGTTTTGCTGCATTTACTGTCCACATTACGTGTTTTGCCACTTAAATGTGTTGGGATGAATTTACACAATTATCGGCCAGCTTACAGGTTATTCCTTTTAGCTAAAATATAAAGGTTTATCGCGACATTAAGCGACGGAAGAGTCTTATTATTGTTACTCCCGATTAATACGAAATAACCCAAATTTATAGCATGGCCTTAATTGACATCTTGGAGACAGAAAAATAATTATCATTTAATGAATGAATCGCACATGTTCCCTTCATCCCGGCGTTTACAGTAAGAGCTGTTATGTTTTTTTAATGGTGTTAGAAAATATAAAAACAGTCATATGAATAACTTAAAAGGTTCTATGGGAAACTGCAAGTTCGGGTATTCAGAAATGGTGAAAAGGTAATAGAGATGTAATTTACTATGTTTCCACTGAGCATAAATCAGTGAACAAATGGATCATGTTTTGCTGTATATTGTATGCTTTATTCAGATATATGCGTGCTAAAAAGTCAAAACACATATAGAAAATAAAGCAAAGGCTAGGTGAATCATGTTTAATAAAGCATTAATCTTAAAATCAAGAGAACAAAAACTACAACAACTTTGTACCAAGAACAGTGAATGTCTTATATATATATATATATTATATATATATATATATATATATATATATATGAATACTAGATCACGAAGGATATAAAACGTGATGCTATGTATAAATAATGGTTTTTTTTTGCCACGAAGGAAAAAATGAAAAAGCGAGTTAGCCGAGTACTTTCGGTCCTATTCGGACCCTTTACTGAGGCATATTGATTTTACAAAGAACACCATATTCAAAAGAAGGCTTAATATACAAACTGACACTACCAGATTAGCCATAAGGGCGATTTTCACTCTACAGAGAGGAGGAGGAGTCATAGGCTAGCCACACCTTGAAGGATACCCGCAGTAAACAAGTGATTCTTCCAGAAAAACTACATTTTGAAAACAACACGGGAGCATATACAATTTAATATCATGAATTTTTACACAAATTTTCCCAACAAAAATTATTATTAATGAAAAGACGAAAGGAAATATAAATATATATATATATATAATATATATATATATATATATATATATATATATATATATATAGATATTAATATATATATATATATATATATATATCAAGCAAGAGAGAGAGAGAGAGAGATGAGAGAGAGAGAGAGAGAGAGAGAGAGAGAGAATTAATAACTATATACATGTGGGACTAATTTATTAGTTGTTCATTTATTTTGAGGTCCTTCATAAACATCTTACAAATGTATGGGTCCAAATGGTACATTCCCAGACTAAGATTTAGGTTGTTTTTATTAGTGATTTGTATAATTGCCGATTCCAGTAAATTTCTTGAAACATAATCATTAGATCTAGCATTTACCGAGGTATCACCCCAATTAATACAATGAGATTTTTCACTCAGATGGATAAACAGTGCATTTGAAGTCTGGGCTGTTCTAACTGAATACATATGCTGCTTAATCCGAATACATCAATTTTTACTAGACTGACCAACGTAAAACGATGGGCAATCCCTACAAGGAATTTTGTAAATGATGTTGTTATTTGTTACGGGACTATTCTTAAGTAGCATATCTTTAATGGTATTGTTATAAGAGGAGACTACATTAACATTAAACGATTTAAATATTGATTTTATGGTTTCAAATCCACGAAAATAAGGTAAGCTAAGTACATTTTTAGGCATTTCTTTTTCATTAATAGCAACATTATAAAACTTTTTATGAGCTTTTTGATAACATAAATCAAGTAAATGAGGTGGGTAGCAGAGATCGTTTCCTATCTTTTTTATGTATTCTATTTCTTGGTCCAGGTATTGTGATACGCAAAGCGCGTAGGAACATAGAAGAAAAATTGAAATTTTAATATTAAGATGGTGGCCAGAATAAAAATGTACATATGTTAAATTATTTGTGGGTTTTCTATAAATACTGAATTTGCATTGGAAAGATTTTCTATGTATTAATACATCTAGGAAAGGGATGACATTGTTATTTTCAATTTCAACAGTGAATTTTATGGATGGCACTAAATTATTCAATTTAGACAGTAAATCATTTACATCGATACCACCAGGTAAGACTACTAAGATATCATCGACATATCAGTACCATTTTAAGGAGATAAGTGTGATATTCGGGAGGTGTTGTCTCTCAAAAAATTCCATATATAAGTTTGAAAGGAAAGGTGATAAAGGGTTACCCATGGCCATACCAAATATTTGTTGGTAATATTCTCCATTAAAAATAAATCTGCAATCACAAATACATAACTTAATTAAGGAAATTATGTGACTAACGGACATAGGCAATTCATGCAGTACAAGTTCATTACTTAAATATTCTAGCACAGAGTCAATAGGGACTTTTGTAAACAAAGAACATACATCAAAACTGACAAAAATATCGCTAGGGTTTAGTACAATGTTATTTCATTTTTCCACAAGATCAAGAGAATTCCGGATGTGTGAATTAGATACAGTTCCTAGTAGCGAGGATAACAGTTTAGTAAGATATTTAGATAGTTTATAAGCAATTGATCCTACAGTACTAATAATTGGGCGCATAGGTTTGTTTTCCTTATGAGTTTTGACTAGGCTATATAAATAAGGTAATGAGGGACACTTTACAGTTAACTGACACAAAGTTCTTTTTTATCTTTAAGAATTTGTTTGATATTGATATTAAAGTTTTTTATTACTTGGTCCAACGGATTTTTTGCGAGTTTTTTGTAAGTTATTTCATCCTCTAGTAAAGTATGCATGCGTGATATGTAGTCAGTTTTGTCAAGAACCACTAAACTATTGGATTTATCAGCCTTGGTAATGTGTAAGCTATTATCATTCTTCAATTCTTTTAAACTTTTTCTGTAGCGAGCGGGGAAGTTATCTTCATGGTAGGCATGCGCAGCACTATATGTCATGCCTTTGATAATGTCTAAATGATTTTGTGGTAGGTCACAGTATTTTTCAAACTTATATAGAGATGTCGCTATTGATAAAGCTGAGGTTTTGTTACAAATGAAGAAAGACAGCTCAAAGCCTAATGCTCGCACTGTACAAAATGTTCGGAGATGATTTTAAAAATTAACTAAAGTATGTCAGGTATCCTTGTGAATGTCCTTTTCTTCATATTTCTTTATATTTTACCCAAGTATCAGAGTAATACTGGACGACTGTTCCCCACCTACACCCAAAATCATTGACTATTTGAATAGCTGTACACATATTCTCATTTTAGGACATATTGTATTTCTTTTCCTAATAAGAGGTATTTGGTGAAAATTACCGACGTATAAATATACATACATGCATACATGCACAGACACGCACACGAATATATATATATATATATATATATATATATATATATATATATATATATATATATATATATATATATATATATGTATATAACAAGTTAACGCTGCCATCGCTCTTTGCTTAATTGAATTAAGAGCCAAATTCACATACTCTGAGGGGCTGACCAGACCCAATAGGGATCAGAGCAAAAAAGTGAATTTTAAGGTGGGGAGCTAGCAAAGTCACCCAGGTAAAGAGATTAAAAGTTGTCCTTAGGGAATTCGCAGTTCAGTGGTATCTACATCCCATTTCTATAAAATCTACTTTTGATAAACCTCTTGCTGTTCCAACTTTCTGTTGGTTCTCGATATTTAACAGAAGTTGCTGGAGTCAACATCCCCCTGAGGTTATGGCCACAGGAAAACGCCTTCCAAAGAGCTGGTCATTAAGTCAGTCTCAGCCCAACTCTTACTTGACGTAAACGTCTCGTTACCCTACGCCCAACTGGGCCTTCTTTGTCTTCGCAGACGTACCCAGGAACTGGTACTTAGACAACAAAATGTCTGGTAACAAACGACTATCAATTGTTGAATGAAGATAAGTCCCCTCATCTACCCACTGTTGCAAAGTGCACCTGCAAGGAATTATCCATGATACGTGTTATTTCATTAACCTTGCCTCCTTCACCACCGTCTTGACTAATGAAAATCTGCCAAAGGAAGGCAGCAGATTTAGCATTGCAACATTTCAAGCTATAATACCCTGCAGCTGATTTCCAATTGAGTCTCTTTGTGTAATTCATGAGCCAGTGACTCTCTGATTGGGCTTTAATTCTATATAATTCACTCTAGATTTTGGAAACCTACTAGAGTTACATTCGCTGTTCATTCTTATCACAGTTTTATTTCATTAAGATTTGTATAAATACTTTATCCTCATTTGCCATGCTGTAACTGTGTGCAATAAAGTATATCTTTTATAATTAAACAATTTCCTGTGGCGACCTTTTTTCCCAAATAATCCATGCGTAAATGGTTTCATTCTTGGGTGTCTACTGATTACAATTAGTCATGGTAAGTTGCTATGCAAGGTCTTAAGGTAAAAATTCCTATTACATCTATCCCTTCCCGCCTTAAAAATAATAATGATAATTCAGAAAAGCTCTATATCACGAGAGTTTACTCAATGTTTTAAGGGGTCCACAATAATAAAATTGTTAAAAATTCATGTATATTTCATAAAAACTTTATAAAAGCTTTTGAACCCTTCTCTGGGTTCATCTTCAGTCAAAATGAATGACTAAACGAAACACTTACTGAGGTGAACTTGAAAACAATATACAGAGTTGATGAAGATTGTTGACAACGGCAGTTAGCTCGTATATGGACCAGTGGGAGTTAACTGCCCTCTGTCTTCATCAACAGGTCCATATACAAGCAAGGTACAACAGTTTGCTTTGACTGATTTCCAGTTGTGTAAACATTCAGTTGAAGCTATATTTGCTTTATTTAGAATTTTCCCCCAGAAGTGCTTTAAATCTACTTGCATTAGTAATATAAAAAGTAATGCAAGTCAGTTATATAATAACATTTTCTTATCTGTAATGTAAGACTTGGCATTAGACAGTCTTCATGAACATGCATTTATTGAAATGAAATATAATTATCCTGACTAGGATTAATTAAAATTTCTTGTCATATCTTTGTGAATACTATCATAATTATAATTATTATTATTATTAATATTTTTTTTTTTTTTTTTTTTTTTTTTTTGCTCTATCACAGTCCTCCAATTCGACTGGGTGGTATTTATAGTGTGGGGTTCCGGGTTGCATCCTGCCTCCTTAGGAGTCCATCACTTTTCTTACTATGTGTGCCGTTTCTAGGATCACACTCTTCTGCATGAGTCCAGGAGCTACTTCAGCCTCTAGTTTTTCTAGATTCCTTTTCAGGGATCTTGGGATCGTGCCTAGTGCTCCTATGATTATGGGTACGATTTCCACTGGCATATCACATATCCTTCTTATTTCTATTTTCAGATCTTGATACTTATCCATTTTTTTCCCTCTCTTTCTCTTCAACTCTGGTGTCCCATGGTATTGCGACATCAATGAATGATACTTTCTTCTTGACTTTGTCAATCAACGTCACGTCTGGTCTGTTTGCACGTATCACCCTATCCGTTCTGATACCATAGTCCCAGAGGATCTTTGCCTGATCGTTTTCTATCACTCCTTCAGGTTGGTGCTCGTACCACTTATTACTGCAAGGTAGCTGATGTTTCTTGCACAGGCTCCAGTGGAGGGCTTTTGCCACAGAATCATGCCTCTTTTTGTACTGGTTCTGTGCAAGTGCCGGGCATTCACTTGCTATGTGGTTTATGGTTTCATTTTTCGTATTGCACTTCCTACATATGGGAGAGATGTTATTTCCGTCTATCGTTCCGTCTATCTGGTTCTTAGGGCCTGATCTTGTGCCGCTGTTATCATTCCTTCAGTTTCCTTCTTTAGCTCTCCCCTCTGTAGCCATTGCCAATTGTCATCGCTGGCTAGTTCTTTAGTCTGTCTCATGTATTATTATTATTATTATTATTATTATTATTATTATTATTATTATTATTATTATTATTATTATTATTATTATTATTATTATTCAGAAGATGAAACCTATCAATATGCGACAAGCCCAAAGAGGCCATTGACATGAAATTCAAGCCTCCAAAGACTGAAACTTGTGCCCACTCCCAATATGGAGTTCATTATGAAGAAGTAAGACGAGATAAAAGGAAATACATAAAGAAGAGATCCTACTTACTAAAAATGGGAAAATAAATTAACAAGTTAATAAACATATAAAAATTTAGTCAAATTCAAAGACAATAATATTAGGGTAGTAATGTATTGCATCTTTGCTTGGACTCTGAAGTTCCAATTGCACAACATCTTCTGGGAGGCTGAAACTTCTACAGTCCAACGGTGTGAGGAATAAAGGACCTCTGGTATTGAGAAGTTCCCCAGTTAGGCACATTTGCTGCATAATGGTGCTGCTGTTCAGCGAATCTGGTTGCTCTCAGCAGGTAAAAGGGATCACGGATCGATTGTGAATGTAAAAAATCTCTGATGAAGTAGAACTTGGGAAGAAGTCTCTGATGAAGTAGAACTTGGGAAGAAGTCATAACTGCTTCTATTAGTGAACAGAAACTTACCACCACGAACCACTCTGTCTAAAAGGGAAAAATCTATGACAGAAGCAGACATCCACTCTGGAGAACAGTATTCTAGTGAAAAAGAACAAACAACTTAATTCAGGTTGCAATGATTTTATCGCTCTTATAAATATGAGGCTTTACCAACAATACCTATCTTTCATGTGGCATTTGCTGAAACTTCCATTAGATGTTTCTCAAAAGTTAGATGTGAGTCAAAAGTTATACATATATCAGTTAAAGCTTCAGACTCATTCAACAAAGTTCCATCCTCCTGACGGGGAGGATGGGGTGAGAAATTTGTACGAGATCTGCTAATCAATAGTGTTTTCATTTTAATATAGTTCAACCTTATATCCCCCCAACTACACCATTCGCTGATCCAGTCCATGCCCCGATCGAGGCTGAGAGCAGCTTTATTTCTCATAAGTGGAGACTTTACGACACTCTCGAGTGTTGCATTATCGGCATAATGAACAATCTTCTTTTCCAGGCCAACAACCATATCACTTGTATAAAAAATAACAGAGGACCACGAACACTTCCCTGTAGAACTCCAGACAAAATAGGTCTTGGTTCACTAAAGATCCCATCCACAGCAGCTAGCTGCTGCCTACCTGTAAGGAAATATAAAGGTAATCCTAAAACTTATCCCCCAACTCCAAGTTTTTTTTATAAATAAGTAACTTGTGATTTACTAAATCGAAAGGAGCACTAAAATCTAATAAAAGCTAATAGAATTAATCTGCCCATAAAATCCTAATCAAGGTTTCCTTGTAAATAGCAAGTCAAGTCTAAAAGAGCAATGCATGTACCTAAATGTTTCCTATATGCATATTGACTATCTGCTAATAATCCTTTAGATTCAACATATTTATATAGTGACTTAAAAATAAGTTTTTTTCTGCAACTTTGGAGAGCATATAGATTACAGAAATTGGCCTGTAATTAATCCAGTCTATAGATATGCCTCTCTTTGGAACAGGCACTCTATTACTGAGCTTGTGCTCATCCACAAAGATACCCCATCAGCATAAAAATCTATAGAATCTACTTATCTTGGGCGATAACATCCAATAAACTTTCTTAAAAAAAACAAAGGGAAGAAACCATCAGTATCTTCTCCACTCCTGCTACCAAGATTATTCAGAATTTTCTTAACATCCTTGGAGTGAAATGCAAATTTTGTAAGAATAGGTTCAGGATGCCAAGTATCAGGGAGAGGGACATCCTCAGCTGATTACTTACCTTCAAAAGTTCGGTGAAGCAGTTCAGCCTTTTCCTTAGGGCCACTAACCAATCATATATCATGTGCTAGTTGCAATATAATGGAAGACAACCTTAACCCAAAAATAGATATGCTAATTTGGTACAGCAGAGATGAGGCTGAGCAATTCCTTCAAGTATTTGGCGTAATTTCATTTGAACGATTCCATGTCCATGAGCTGAATTTGGTCTGTTTATTATGTTATCATCAAACCATGGCTGGTCATTTGCCGTAAATGGGATGACCTTCCTAAAGGGACGTAGTATCAAAATATCCATTTGCATTTCATTTCATTTCTTAGGATCAGGATCTAATATAACATCTGAAATATCAAGTGCCTGACAAGCTTCAATTTTGCTATCCCAATTGGCTCTGGATTTTAGCCAGACCGTTTTTCCAATGGTGCATTGAGAATATACTGATTGGCAGATATGTCCATACCAAAAGCACAATGCTCAGACGTGCCTACATATTCACAGACCTTGGACTTGACAATAGCTGGAACATCTGTGAATATGAGGTCTAATTTATTACTAGAAATGTGGGTAAGTCCCTCAATTAGCTGGGATAAAATCGAAGGACACACTGAACCCAGGAGCTGGCCGGTCATGTTCATCTGTGGAATTTGAATTTAGCCACTCCCTGTGCATTAGTCTCCACAAATAACGAACGGAGCTTTTGAGTCCTGTGATTGAGCCATATTAATCCTCTCCAGCAAATACGTATACATTGAAAAACTTATTGATTTTATAAAAGATAGACCTTCATGGCAAATACACTCCAAATTGTCCTGAAGATAAATAGGTTATTCGGACTAAGAATATACAGCTATAACTCGACTCATAACAACAGAAACATTGCAAAAATTAACAGAACAATATACAACATTGCCATCAACAACAACAGTGTTTACATTACTTACAAAATAATAAAAGAAAGAAAACAACAAGCGTTGAATATTCAAGGAATAGAGAGAAAATAACCCAAAACGAGTACCTTTCCAGTGAAAGTGAAAATGAAGATATTGGTGTTCCCTTAAAGGTGTTTAGACACTTCCGGGTGTCGTTCTGCCGACACCCAGATTTCAGGATGTTCGTTGTTATTTATTACCTTTACTTCTTTTCTTCTTACTTTTTAGACTTGAGGAAATCTTGATATTTATTCAGAAATTTACTTTAGATTAGGAAACATTTGAGATAGGGGATGGAACTGTTAAAACTGCGACAATGTTCATGAAATCCTACTCTTAGATTGTAGCTATTTCTATTTGGACCAGAGGTATGGAATTAAAAGCGAAAATGAACCAACGTAAAAATCTTGTGGGAAGTGACAAAGGAATATCGCTCTTTTTGTGCATCGGGGTGAATAATCACATATGACTAATCAATTATATATTGATTGAGCAACAGGAAGTAATTTTTACCTTATTTTCAAAAAATCTTTTAGAGTCTGTATTAACACAAATAACAAATGAAAGTAATGTTAGTTTAATGCTATTATGTACAAGGTTTTCGGAGAAGATTTATAATTGAATGTATCTCAATAAACCTTGTGAGTGCCCTTGCCTCTTTTTGTTTTATTCGGTGGCTTAGTTAATGCTAGGCAACTGTTCATCGTCTAAAGAGCAGCTACCCGAGACGTTATGAGATTTCATCTACTTTATAGTGGTTAAATAATCTTCAAATTTTAGTTGCTGCTTGTTATACAGTCTTGTTACTAGCCTTTGTTCCGTTGTATATACTTTGCTTGGAAACATCTTAGAGTTAAGACAAAAGGTTGCACACCACTGTTTCGTGACCACATATTCTGTTCATGTTTTATATCTTGTTGTCATATCCATATATATATATATATATATATATATATATATATATATATATATATATATATATATATATATATATATATATATATATATATATAGATATATATATATATATATATATATATATATATATATATATATATATATAATATATATATCTATATCTCTATATATATATATATATATTATAATATTTATATTATATATCATATATAGATATATATATTTATATATATATTATTATATATATATATAATATATATATATATATATATATATATATATGTATCCTATATTGTAACCTAATTGTCATTTATTTCTTATTATTATCTTTTTAGTGTCAGTGAAATTTAGATTATATTTAGTTTGTTTTCTCGTCACCGGTGGTTTACTTGTTTATGTTGGTGGTTTGACTAACGACTGTTCTTATTTTTCATGATGCTTGTTTGTGGAGAAGCCCTAGTTATACTAGGTGTTGTGTGATACTCCGTGAGGAGTTATAGAGAGTGGTTCTTTGAGCCTAATTTGAGAAGGTACTGCTGTTGCTGCCACTGAAAGATATTACCGTTGCTGTAGCTGAAGCATCCTGGAATCTTGTGGATTTTGGAGAGTCGGGACGAGTGAAATTCTCCCCTTCCAGGATTATATTTTCTTCAGCTCCTTTCAGCAACCCTTGGCTTAGTTAAGATATCTAGGGGACCTCTCAGTCATCAGGTATGAAGGTATTACCCCTGCATTTGGAGTAAAGTGATCACGGCTATGTTAGCACTGCTGCAGTCTTGGCAGGACTTGGTGGAACTCTGTCCTCTGCCACAGCTTTTGGGAACCATTCCTTTTCCCAACCACCCTGATTGATTCTCCAGACATTGAGAACAGATTATATAAATTATTTTTGAGGAGTCGTCGATGTTTAGTGTGTAATTTGCAGGATATTCTTTCTTTTCGTTGGTCTCCTCCTTTCTGGACCCTCTACCCTTTTGTATATATGTGTTGATGACCTGTCCATTTAAGTGTGTAGTTGTTTTCTGTGTTAGGTATCAAGTGAGAGTGTTAATTATTTATTGCATTTATGAGATTCAGGTGTCATTTCCCTCTGTAATTTGTGTATTAAAATTATGGGTTTTATTAGAGTATTTTCTCTGACCCTTAAATTGAGTTTGTACACCTTTGTTATGAATATTTTTCGACCTTTTGTGGACTTAGTATTGTTTTTTTGTGCATACATATAAGTGTTTTGGTAAGTGTAATTATTGTGGTGGATACTGAGCAATAACAATATATACATATAATATATATACTATATATATATATATATATATATATATTATATTATATATATATATATATATATATATATATATATATATATATATATATATATATATATATATATATATATATATATATATATATATATATATATGCAGGGTTAACCATCGCTCATAAATGATAAGACCAGTGTTAATGTATAGAGCAGAAACAAAGGCTCTAAGAAGAAAAGAGGAAGTAAAGCTTGAGAGACCAGAGATGAGAATGCTGAGGTGGATTATGGGAATATCGCTGCTTGAGAGATTGGAAAATGATGAAATAAGAAGATGGGCAAGCTTAGCAAAGATTACAGAGGTGATAAGAGAGTCACGATTGAGATGGTATGGGCATATCAAACAAGTGCGAATGGCTTCCCACATGGCATAATTCTCTCAGTTTTTCTTTCTTGTATCATTCTTCCTATGCCACCAAACGTCTCTTGTCATTCTTGGTTGCCATGAGAGAGCCTCTACAAGGATTGGAATAGCTAACAACTACCCGGGCTGACGATCCGGCTTCCCAAGCTCGGCAGCAAGTGCCTGGGTTCGCAACTTTGCTCCAGTGTTGCCGTTTTGAGGAATTTCGTCTACTAGTATGGCTTTCTAGTGACATCTGGCAAATCTCCGTGGATATTCTGACATACAGCCACGGCGCTGAGGAATAAAATTCTTCACTTTGCCTTTTTATGTTTATTTATGAAAATAAGGTTATAAAATATATCCTGCTTATTTATACAAATGAATTTTATTGAAATCTTTTATTTTTCTTCATCAAAAATACTTTATGCTAAGCTAGTGACGTGTAGTTTTTTTACGTCACGGAAAATAATTCTACATCAGAAAATACGCATTCTAACCATTAAATTTTCCGCATTCTAACCATTAAATCATAAATAACGTAAAAAAAATCAGAAGAGCCGCGTATGGTATCACTGCTACAAGCCAATGTTGTGAAGAAAAAACGACATCGCTGCTTCGCTGTCATTTGTGGTTTAGCTCTTAACAGCAAGTACACAGGCCTTGTTCTCATTCGGCCATTCTACAGATCAGCCAACCCATCTTTCCTTTAATATCCAAATCATATATAGTAACCGAACGGGTATACTTTAGTTTACAATTTTGTCCTCTTGTGGATTCGAATCAGGTCTAAGATGTCTTTACTTTCCCTCACGTCGATAGGTATCACTCTATTTACTGGACATCATTTTCCTCTAACCCCTTATGAATAACCTCTAAATGAGTTATTAACCACTTGGTTGAGTATTACCTCGGTCTTAATCTTGTGATGGTTTATTTCGGCAATGTAACCATCGTTCATGTTTCTTATCCTTTCTCTGTCACTTTTCTTTTAGTTTATCTCTTCTTGCACCATTTACGACAGTGGTACTCGATTAACGACCAAGTAGAAAATTATGTGCTTAGAAAAGGTCCATAATTGCAAAGTGGAATTTTCAGGAAAGGGTCCAGCAGCGTTCATTTCATTCAAAATTGGCCCGTGAGATCGGATGCAGTTTCACGCTTTGAACAGCGAGTGACACCAGAAGTACAGCGGCTGTAGGGACGGGAGTGAGCTAGAGGCGGAGAAAGACTGTTCCACCCTGCAATGCTACCTGGACAGTTTCCTCTGGAGCTACCTATTACCTAACTCTTTCAAGCGCCTCAGCGTTGTGATCGGTATGGTATTGACCTGCCACCTTGGTGACCGCGAGTTCGATTCTCGGATATTCCACTGAGGGGTTAGAGATATGTATTTCTGGAGATAGAAGTTCACTCGCGACGTGGTTCAGAAGTCACGTAAAGCCGTTGGTCCCGTTGCTGAATAATCACTGGTTCCATGCAACGTAAAAACACCATACAAACAGACAAACCTAAATTATTTATTAGACTTTTGAAGGGAGAATGCTATAGTGATAAATTTTGTGGCTTTTTAGGGTATATTACTTGCATCTTATTAAGGATAGAGCAGAAAACGAATGGACGAAATAATGAGATAAAAATCACCGACATTGATTGATTAGATGATTCGAGTATCGGAAGTGATCTTTATCATTTTAATTCCTATAAGCTAAGCATGAGTTTCACAATTGTCAAGATGTTCTATACATAGAATTTATGATATTTATGCGTCAAAGTTATATGATACGTTCAGCATTTCTTAACAGACCTCTTTATGTCTTAGTTTAATTTCATATGAATGTATTAGGTGACCTTGAACGTTGTTATATGTACTTGATAATATTACAAAGCCACTCTGCTGATTCATTTTAAAGCACTCAACTCACCATACCTTCAGTCATTAGGAGACACCAGAATTAGGTAAACATTTATGAACAAACGAATGATACTGCAGAGATGGAATTCAGTCAATATATATAATATAATATATATATATATATTATATATATTATATATATATATATATATATATATATATAAACTGATTTCAGGTGATGTACAGAGTAATGCAGGTAATTTATGTAGAGGATGGTGCCGCGAACACCATTCAGCACCGTTGAAAATTTCAGACTATAGTTATATAACATCATAAATTCAGATGTGTAATGACAAGTATTGAAAATGTTTTCATTTGCATGCAGTACAAGTATTCTTATGCAAAGTTAAAAATATTACAAAAGAAAGCACCCTTTGAATCAGACTAATGAGTGAATTGTTATTTTTTCGTTATTTACATGGAGAGAGAGAGAGAGAGAGAGAGAGAGAGAGAGAGAGAGAGAGAGAGAGAGAGAGAGAGAGAGAGAGAGAAGGTGGTACACTTTGACCTTTAAAGTTTGGTTTGAATAGAATGTCCAATAGGCTATTAGGATGTGCAAGAAAATAACAAAATTACTTGTGAGTGACTGTAACACGCGATATGAAAGAACCTATTAAGTAAAATATGCATGAATAAAAGAAGAGCTACGTTTCGATTTGAACTGTAATTTTTGTTTTTCGCCAACTGCTGTTTTCTCCCGAACTTCTGACTTCCCAATAAAAAAGGAAGCGAAACCAAATACATTTGGAATTTTAGCAAACTCTCAAAAGAACTTTCGAAAAATACCTTACCCTAATGTGGTTTTTCTTTCGAAGTTCAGCTGCCCCAAATCGTATGAAATTTGTAGCGATACAAAAGTGCATAAATTGTAGTCTTTTTTTGTACAACACAGTTTCAACTGGAAAAAAGTGGATGTTGGAGGGGGAACCACTTTTTTGGTTGTCACAGGATTCCTCATACAGTGGATATATATATACGTATATATATATATATATATATATATATATATATATATATATATATATATATATATATATATAATATATATATATATATATATATATATGTATGTATATATATATATATATATATATATATATATATATATATATATATATATATATATATATATATATATATATATATATATATATTATATATATATATATATATATATATATATATATATATATATATATATATATATATATATATATATAAGCCTCTCCTAGTTCCTTGCAGGACAAGTGGTTTTCGTGCTCGACTGCCAATCCGGTCATCCGAGGTTCGATACCTGGCTCAGCCAGCGCGGAATCAGATGAATTTATTTCAGGTGATAGAAATTCATTTCTTGATATAGTGTGGTTCGGATCCCACAATAAGCTGTAGGTCCCATTGCTAGGTGACCAATTGGTTCCTAGCTATGTAAAAATATCTGATCCTTCGGGCCAGCCCTAGGAGAGCTGTAAATCAGCTCAATGGTCTGGTAAAACTAAGAAATACTTACTTAAGCCTCTCCTAATTAGGATTAACTATGTACATACGAATCAAAGGCAGAAATGACTCATCCCTCCACTACTCAGTGAGAGATCTATGAACTACTAGTCCTCTGAATCTGTCCCCTGCCACCCTTGCTCTTTTCAGGTGGCTATGAGAGACACAGCCAAGAAAAAGTTGGGGCAGATGCGGGCCGCCATCTTGAATTCAAAACACACAAGTGGCTTCCATGTGGGCATGAATCATCTTGCTCGCCATCTAGTGGTGTGGCCTGGAACGAACCCAAAATCATTAAAGGACTAGGCAGCAGAGAGAACGAACCCAAAATCATGAAAGGACAAGGCAGCTGAGAGACGATCACTACGGGCTGCTCCAGGAGGAAGAGCCCTTGCCAGCACAAGTCTAAGCGCCTCAGCGGCGTGGTTGGTATGGTATTAGCGTCCCACTTCGGTGGTTGCGGGATCGATTCTCGGCCATTCCATTGAGGAGTGAGAGATGTGTATTTCTGGTGATAGAGTTTGCTCTCGACATGGTTCGGAATTCACGTAAAGCCGGTGGTCCTGTTGCTGAATAACCACTGGTTCCATGCAACGTAAAAGCACCATACAATCTTCAAAAACAACAACAGAGACTCTCTGACATGCTCACCTACCGATGTTGCAGCAACAATGAGTCACCCAAGACACATCTCCTGCTGCCCGTCCCCCCTTTTTCTGTGCCTATGGCCCGCTACTGCAAGTTTGCTTTTGTTGTGACTCCTACATTCCTCTCCCTTCGCCACCAGTGAGAAACGTAAACCGAGTTCTGAGCTAGGGTTTGTTTCCCGGGATCCCATAATCCAGGACAATTTTTAAGGCCTAATAATCCCGGGATATTTTTGCAAATCCCGGGAAATCCCGGGATAAAATTGAGTACAAAAATAGGGGAAAATTTGATATCAATGATAGCTGTCTAGACTATGTCACTGTTTTGATATTTATATAAAATACTATATATAAAAAAATATATATATTGTCCCATCAACAGCATCTTGCTAAAATTGCTAAAATCTTCTAAACTTTCAAGCTGCAACACTTTTGCAAGAAAAGGCTTATAAATAAATCCATGGAGGGAGGATAAAGAGTCTGTTTTAGAGTTTCCTGTTTATTGTAGTAACTAAATCTTTAGAGGTATTGGGTGTATAACCGTGACATAATAATTATGTACACGTTTGCAGATTTTTCAAGAGGAACATATTCCTTCTTTATCATGTGGAAACGTAGTATTACTGTTCATCTAATGCCTTATTTTGTATATTTGGGATGGTAATCACGCGAAGCTGTCCCAACAGAGTGTATGGTTTGAACAAATTTGCCACAGGTTTTGAACAAGAAGTGTTTGTGATGAGTAACTGTAGCCCACGTGGGGTACTGTTCACTGTGCCAGCCACAGAGCTAGTTCAAACTCAGCCACATCACCGTGACTGCTGCCTACTCTGTATTAATTAAGTTCTCTCTCGCTCCCCATCCCTTTCAATATGGCTGAACGTTCTAAAGCATTTGTTTGGAATTACTATGATAAAAATGACAAGGAAGAGAGTGCATAACGTAAAAAGTGTAATGCTAAAATTATGTGCGGAGGCTGGTCAACAAGCAGCTTGTTACACCATCTGAAAAGTAAACATGCAATAGCAAAATCAGCTGAATATACTGCCAAAAATTGAGCTGATGATAATGGTGATTCTGGTCAATCAAGTGTGTCGAGTGATGATAAACGAAAACCATATCAGACAAAGGTAACCAGTTTCCTGAAACAAGATACAAGATATCAAATTGTGAGTAAACTTGTAGCTATGGATAGATTTTCTGTGAATGCCATTATGAAGAGTAGTTTCATTAGAGAGGCGGTATGTGACAAAGGTTATTCTCTTCCAAGAAACCCTAACTTTGTAATGGAGATTATAAACAAACAGTATGATCTTACAGAGGCAAAAATGAAGCAAGAAATTTGTGACATACTGAAAATGGGATCGAGGTTTAGCCTCTTTATTAGTGAGTACTCCTCACTGAGAAACAAGTGTTACTTGTATATTAATGTTCATGCTGATGAAAGAAAGTTTTGGAATTTAAGTAGGTTGCTGTTGTTGGACGGTTGACTGCAGAAAAGACTGGCAAAGCGGTAGAGAATAAATTAGCAGAATTTGACATTTCGCTGGAAAAACAAGTGGTTGCCTGCGTAACAGATGGTGCAGGTGTAATGGTGAAGTTCGGAAAATTGATGAATTATGAACTAGGGATGCACCGATACCAAATTTTTGGCCGATACCGATACCGATGCCAGGTTTTAAAGCTGATACCGATGCCGATACCAGGTTTTAAAGCCGTTACCGATAGCGATACTTGTTACCTAAATATTACTGTTATTTAGGAGAATATATAGTATCACTAAAATCATTCTTGTTCTCTGGTTATTGTATATTAAAGTTTCAAAAGTTGAATGGTTATATAATAGGATTATATAAACAATTTTAAAGGCAAAGATTTCATTAAGAAAGAACACCAAGTATAACTATTTAGTATTTAGTCCCTTTATTACTGGATACAGTCTGGCTTATACAGTAGTGCCCCAGGATGCAAAATTAATCCATTCTGAAGTGGCCTTTGTAACCTGATTTTTTCGTATCTTGAACCACATTTTACATGTAAATTGCTTAATTCGTTCCAAGCCCTACAAAAACACCCCAGTAAATTTTATAATAAAGCTAAATTGACCAATAAACAATGAAATACAACAATTTGGACCATTCAATACCTAACATAAACTACATATACTATATGTACCTGTAAATAAAGTGTATTAGTGTACATGGTACAAGAAATACTGCACATACATATGTAGTAAAATGTGGAACCTTACCTTTCGAGTGAGGCGATCTCTGAAAGTGGCGACAGAGGAGGAGGACAAATGGCAGAAAACATGAATACTTAACTTTATGAAACACATTAAAAAATGGCAGAAAACATTAACACTAAACTTTACGAAACACATTAACAAATGGCAGAAAACATTAACATTTAACTTTACAAAAAACTTAAAATAAATTTTTTTACAAAATTTCAATTTCTTCACCACTTTCAACTTTCTGCTTTTTCGTCTCACTTGGATCTTCCTGTTTGCTTACTACTACTAAAGGCCTCTTTAAAAAAATAACTATCCAAGAAAGATTGCTCCTGAAATGACTCAGGCAAACGTCATCGAACTGCGCAAGCATACGACCTGTGTAAGCGTTTTCGGGGTGTCTCTTTTCTACAAATGATTGCACTTTATGAAAAGCAGCTAGAGCATCCTTAATTTCTGCCATTGTCATAGGGTCCTCCTCCTCCTCTTCGCCGCTGCTAGAGAACTCTTCTTGAATGACGTTATGTTGCATGGCCTCCAACTCCTTCAGGTCATCCATCGTAAGCTCCTCTTGGTACTCTTCGAGAAGGTCATTGAGGTCGTCCTTGTCGACGACGAGCCGTATGGACTTGCCGAGAGCAACGATCTCATAAAGATCTGGTTGTGAAACAGTTTCAGGATCGTCAGCTGTTTCTGAATCTGCATCAGCTTCACCCACGTCGAATTTCTTTATTAATAATTTTTGCAGCAGAAATACGAGATGACCGCCAGCTGACTGCAAAGAAGACCAGGAAGGTAACTTCAATGGTTAGGATGCAGAGATTTTAAGTAAACTGAAGTGTCACTCTGTTCTAACACACTTTTCCTTTATCACAAATCCTTGAATAAGTCATAGCTATGTCGTCCATGGGAGAAGATGAAAAAAGGAGACGTGAGTAAAGTAAAGAGAGCCAAAAGTGCATCCTCTGTAGTGAGCATTGTAATGAAAACAGATCCAGCACTACCCCTGAATCACGGGACAATCTGAAGACTTTAGCACAGCAATGGATCATCTACATAGGCTTTAAATAGTAAATGGGTTTCAAGTAACTGTGCAGCAATATGTGAAAAAAAGGGCAAACCATGCTATTTCCTAATATTTCCTAAGCCTCCACACAAATCTGTAGTCCGCAAAGTAATGTGCAGGATGGTTGATGCAGCTGAGAAATATAGAATGCCCTTTCTTGTTCTAGTAGGTGATCAACCAGTTTACACACTTATAATACTACTGAGGAAGGCAAATCCTAATGCCTTCAAAGACATGGTGCCATTTCTTGGGCCTTTTCACACTCAGTGCTCATTCATATCTGCCATTTATAAATGGTTCGATGGCTCTGGCTTGTCTGATATACTGGTTGCTGCACAGGTCACTGCTGAAGGTTCAGTAGAGAAGGTACTATGTGGGAAACACTACAAGTGTAATATTTGATGTCTTCGGTTGATATATGAAGCTCTAAGTCATGGATGAACAGAAAAAGCATGCAGGATGATGTGTCCCTGTCTAGAAACACAAAGAATATTACCATACTTCAGGAATCCTCCATAACTCCAGAGCAGAAGCAGCAAGCCTACTCAGAGTGGGAATCTCACCCAGATATTTTGTCCCTCATGGTACAAGTGTTCCAGAGCGTTGAGTCATCTAACAGTTCCATGATCAAGTATTGGATGATTTTCATGTCCAAGGTAGAAGTTCTGATGTTGAATATCCATGTCTATAACAATGACTGGTATGCTTGCTGGCTTGTGGAATTCTGGCTTAAAGTAAGTAGTCATCCCGAGGAAAAAGCCAGATATGTACCCAAGAGATGGATTCTTTGCTAAATCAATGACTGGCAGGCCATATTCATGTTTGCCTCTACAGACCTGTGGACTGATATAAACAAAGTTGGCTGGTTGAAAATTCTGAGGAATGAGAAGATGCTGTTAACTATTAGGAGGAACATGAACTCAGTCAACAGAGTAAGGGCAACTTTTTCACACACTGGCACAGATGAAAACCTCTTTTCAGAATCATATTAAGAATACCATGATTCATCTGAAGATTGATGAAGAGGTTGTCCAAGACCTAGACAGTTGCGACAGTGATCCATTCAACTTGGGTAAATCACAACTGAGAGCTTTGGTATCTGGTGTTGTCACCTCATGTGACTTTGTTCATGATTTTGAAAGTGCCTACGAAGACAGTGAAACAAGACTGACTCAATTCTTCAGAGAATGAATGTTTTCACAGAACACACATTTGATGCTACTATACACAGATGTTTGAGATACACTTTCAGCAAACTCCTGTAACTAGGGGTTCACTCCCAGCAACGTGACAAAGACAGATGCTATGGAGAACAGAGCAATGGCATCGGGAATTTAGTGGGCAGAATCCGGTGAAGTGAAGTTTACACTCGCACAATTGATGGAATTTTGTGCGACAGATGATTGATTACCCATATCTAACACCAATGGTCCCATGAAGGAAGTGCAAAAATCAAGTTAGTTGAGAAATAAACATATAGAGAATTGATCCGTTTCCAGATCAGTACGCTGCCCTAGTTAATATGGGTTTCCAATGGAGATTACCATCCCAGCTGCTGAAGATCCTGAGAAAGCTGATGGGTTTGCCCTCATATGGGGTGATTATGCAGAAAAAAAAATTCTGTCACTCACAGAAGGCATCCAAATGAAAGCCAGATTGTGTTTGTAAATAATGCCTATAGTGTGGAAAATTCCATTAAAGAAAGTGAGCATGAGCGACATAAATCCACGACAGCATATAGAGGCTTGTCCAGAAATGTGCACATGAACACATTCAGATAGGTTACCTGCCACGAAGGACTTTCTGGTGCTGTTCAGCAATCAGAGAAAGAAACAAAGGCTGCAAAGTTTCTAAAGGATGAGTTCACCAAGCTTGCAAAGAATTGTAGAGAAATTGACTTTGTGTACTCTATCATAAAAAATTGTTGGAACATCTCCTGCCAAGAGAGGATGGGAGAATTTCAATTCAGTCACATTGAGGCAGACGATCTTGTTCTTCATCTATTCGCAGGTCTGAAAAGCAGGAAAAATGGAGACAGCTATGATTGATACTGGAGAGCACCCTTGCTGTCAAATGGAAAGACAAAATCATCAGCTGTACAGACCTTTCCTCTGATGATGTATCTGAAATATTAATCCCATTACACATCTGCAGTGTCTCTGATACATCATTTGGCTTCAAGGGTCAAGTGAAAAAAGGTTTATGTCAAAGGAACGGAAATTAGGAAGCACGCAATCTTTTAAAAGATATAGGCAAAATACTTCCAGTGACACAAGAGTTGCTTCAGGCAATGGCCACAAACATATGCAATGACACAATCAGTAACATTTTAGGTGAAACCAGTGCACTGAAGTGGCATCCTGCATCCCACTAGATCCAAATTCTCTCAATCTGCTTGTGATGTGAATAAACTAGCAAGTTTACATTCATCTAAACTATGACAAGCTGGATGCACCCCTAGATCCCACCAACCATAAATGGACACTGAAAGACAGTAGATGCGTGTCAGTAAGGTATACCCAGGATGCACTCCCAAGAAGTTTGCCTGACTTTGTTGAACACGAACAGACATTGTTGCGCGATGCTGATGAGGGTGAAAGTAATGATGAAGTTTGTGACTACGGAACAAGCGACTCAGATAGTGACTGAAGGATTACGTGTGAGTGTTTCAATAGAGATAAATCATGCGATCGTTATTTCATTTAATTTACAACTGTAGAATCATTGTCATAGTCAAAATATGAGATGTTAATATTATTTCAATATGACTGTCTTAGATACATTATTCTTTTATCGTATTACTTTCTTAGATAAAGGACAGATTCAATGCTAATGAAATTATGAGAAGATAATTTATTCTTTACTATTTTCCAAATGTTACATTTTATATTGTGTGACTAAACACTTTTATATGACTATCTGAAATACTAATATATGACATGCTTGGCCATCCAAATATATGTTTAGATCTAAAAATCGTAAAAATCGGACATATAGAAGCAAAGTTATACAATTTTTTATATACTGGTAGCCGGAGGTGGCCATTTTGAAGTTTTGTGTCTGGCCGAGTTAGCCAGCATTTTCACTTGGTGCACCCCACCTCATTTTAATCACCAACCTCAAATTGACTAAAACAAACCCTCAAACCTTGGTCCCGGAAAAACGGTCACAAGACTCCCTCTGTGGGAACTCTACTATTAACAGTCATTTTCATTTTCATTAAAACAAGCTTTAAAAAGAAGCCGAATCTTCTAGAAACAGTAAACAGTGTTTTTTTATATATATTACCTCATAGAAACTTATGATAAGTGCTTTTGATTTCAGCAACTCTGGAAACTCACTAAAACATACTTACATTTCTTCTTGCCTTTATTATCTTGTTACACTAAACAGTCATACTTTCTCAGCGCTGCGACTGCTAAGAAAATCAGCTAGCTTTACTGACGCGTGAGAAGAAAGAAGAAACTAGTCTTGGTTTTGCATTATTGCTCCCCAGGCCCGCGCTGCTCTCACGTAAAAACCATAAAGAAAATAAGAACCTTTTTATTTTTTCAAAGGCATCATAAAAGGCGTTATAATTTATTTTTCGGAATAAGAGACCACAGTGTTTTGGAGAACTTAAGATGAGAGCACGTTTTGTGCTATACTGAGCGACCATAAAGAGATGCTCCAACTCCCAAAAGCAAGCAAAAGATGGTCCAACCTTATAGTTCCTCAGGTGGCGATAACTTTCCAGAGGTTGTTAAGAAGCGCGCCCATAGGAAAGGCCGAATTTTTATGCTTTTGTTTATACATCGTCATAAAAAAAATTGTCATTATATCATTTTTGTTTTGGGCTGTAAGGTGGTCTCGGATTAAATTTTCATTAAGCAGAATATTGTTACAATTCTAAATTCTCTGCACTTTTGTAATTTTTAGACTGATTACATCCGGAAATTTTAATAACAATATTCTGAAAACTGAAATGTAGCAGTATATTTCGCGCATTCTTTGTATTTTCACGGTTTGATGAGTCTTTCAGCAGAAAAATCCTGTACAAAGAAAAATGGAACATGAACGATGCACAATATAAATGAAAACTGTACTATCTTTAATGAAGTAAGAAGCACAAGCAGAGAATAACATGCTTCTATTTCAAGGCAAATGAAACCGATTTGTACCGATAATACCTTTTAGAATGCTACTCTGAAGAAGATTAGCAATCTTTATCTTAGATTAAAAATAACATAAAGGACTTATACATCGCTAATTACAAGGCCTTTACAAAGTCCTGTCGAAATAAATAAAACTTTGGTGTGCTATTTTCATCATTATTGTTCGGAAAGGAAGAAATGTTAGTATCTAAAATATAACACTCTTCTTCTTTGCCTTTGTGTTATTTTAATGAATATTTCTTGTCTTCATTGCAACATAGACGTGTATATATACTATATATATATATATATATATATATATATATATATATATATATATGCAAATATGTGTGCGTGTGTGTGTGTTTATGCATGCATATTGGAATGTGCACTTAATTGTGAATTGATATTGCAGAAGATAGAAATGTTTGATGGTCGATATGCTAAAGGAAAAAAAACGCAAGATATAGGGCATTTAATGAAAAGGGAGTGAATAGAATGTTGGACATGGAATGCACAAATGTGATTCTTTTGGTTTGGCTGAAAAATGTAAAGCCAGAGAAGGGAGAGACCTACTGGTATCAGGAGGACTTTGGAATCGGACACAGGAGATCTATATAAGATTGCCCTTGGCAGGAGGAAAAAGTTATGGTAATGACTGTACTCTATACATATTTAGTTAAGGAATGGAAAAAAATGAGAGTAAGATAGGTGGTTTGTGTGAGCCTCAATCTGCATCTCACTATGTTTAGAGAGCTCGAGAGAGTAGTTGTGGTACTAGATTTATGGATTTCCTGGAGGAAATGTAAATTACAATAATCTTATGCAATGGGTTTCAAAATGGGCAGAATTATTTGACATATATGGTTTTTTAGAATTAGAATTTACAAGTCTCTTGGGAAGAGGAGAGGAATTTGTGAGGCAGCGAATCTCAAGGTAGAAAATATTTATATGAGTGAAAAACTTTAGTATGAATTTTAGAATTCTTGTCGGAGCGATTGTCAAGAGTGTAAGGAAGGTAATGAAGAGGAGAAAATTAGTGAGGTCCCTGGAGACTATGATAAGACTGCATGGTATGTTTGAACGAACGGTGAGGTTCCATACGAGTTAAGAAGAGTACAATTATTTATTTTTGTTAAGATAAAGTTTGTTGGAGTTGGTTGGAAGAAATGCAGGTGCATAACATTATTGAGTGTAACGTTGGAAATTGTTTAGTGGGAATTTGGTGAGAAAGTATAACAGAAGAGAGAAGGATAGATAGGCGAGGGTAAATTTAGCTTAGACATTGATAAGTGCTTGTTGTTCAGGTATATACTAAGAAATAATTAAGTAAGAATTTTTAGAACAATGAAGAAAAACTGTGTTAGGCATGGATCTACAAAGTTTCTTGGATGTGATTAGGGTGGTACTGAGAATGCATAACAATGAAGATAATCTTTCAACAACGGTTAAAAGCTATTACGACTAACCTGAAGAGTGTGTTAGGTTTTCTAGACCAGAGAGTGATTAATTTAGTGCAAAGATAGTAATTGTGAGATGCTGCCTGGCTTCCAGACATTGTTTGTTTTCTACGCCTGATTATTTCTTTTAAATGAAATCCATTTCCCAAGAGGAAAAATTGACTGAAAGAAATTAGTGAAAATTGAATGAAGTTGAAGCAGAAGGGATTCTGCGAAGAACCTTCCAACTACTGATTGGGTACCACACAATGATCCAATGAGTCACAACAGTTTAGGAATATTAAAAGATATGGTAAGGAGTTTGTGGTGATTTGTTTCCAAATAATGCATTCTTGATTACTGATTGTGAAGAATAGCTACAAACGATTTTATAAGAGTTTTAAAATTTAAAAAGTGAAGGAAGATAAAATGGGCTTTTAGAGTTAGAATAAGGCTATGAAGGCAAATGGAAGATTGGAAGTGGAAGCAAGTAATTTTAGGTTGAATGCTAGACTTTTACACATATTTCGTCAATGCCTACCGACACATCACCGAAGGATTACACTTGCACAAACACTATTATTTATTAGGTATTGTTGTAAGCGGAAGTTCATCTCGTTGCCGGACTAACAAAGTCCAGGATGCAATACGGCTCATTCATATGTCAAGAATGTCCGCTAACAACGCCCACAAATTTATCTAAACACCTAATGGGCTGTATTTGATGTACCCCCCCCCCCCCCCCCCCCCCCCCCCCCCAACTTCAGTAAGTCACTTCACACATGAAAATTGCTCACTAAAATCCTCGTACGTTTTAAAATGAGAGATGATGCTATTGTTTTATCGATGTAACCATCTCACAAAGAGAGAGAGAGAGAGAGAGAGAGAGAGAGAGAGAGAGAGAGAGAGAGATTACCTTCGTAAGATTTCTATTACTTATATTCGCTTTTCCCCAAAACTTTCTGATTCCATATCGCCGTATCCGAACTAATTATTGTCTGCTAAATTCAAGAAAGACTACTAATAACTCCGTCCTACAGTGCATAACAGAGTAGCCCTTGTGATATATAGTCCACTTAATCAACTATTTTAGAAGTTTATAATTCCAAGAACAGTTTTTGTGCGTCTCTCCCGCACGGACGCTACCGCAGCTGTTCCAAATTCCTACATTCCAAACCAATGGTTATTAAGAGATGCTGACTTCGATATTCAAGATGCAGAAAATAAGCAATAGCTCTCTCTCTCTCTCTCTCTCTCTCTCTCTCTCTCTCTCTCTCTCTCCTCTCTCTCTCTCGCTCTCACTTTCAGTACTTTATTTCTATAAATGTTATATTTTTCACCAAGACCGTCATACTTTCATTGCTTCGTTTTGGTGCGTCAAAAATGAAAGAGGGATTACGTCACCAGTTCTAATCAAATCTTACCGGCCTCATCGAGTGGTGGTGCATTTGTAAATGAGTGAGCAACGCTACTGGGAAATGATGGATTAATAATCATAGTTATTTGATTTAAGTTATGGGAAACGAGACAAAATAAAAATAGCTTTAATCTACTAAGGAATAGCTTTAATCTACTACACAGACTTTTACAGAACGGGCAGATTATTAATGAATTGGGATTATAAATATATTCTTTCAACATTAAGCTTTTTTCACAAAAAGAGGCGACTCCCAAGAAAGACAGGATTTTGATCACGACGCAATCGTGTATGAAACATTTGGGTAGATAACAACACAAAACTAAAAATTCCATTCATTCATACAGAATGCCACTAGCAATGAGTCAAACCTCTACGCACACTGCACCATTCGCCTCTTTATTGGATGCATTCTCATGCTGCCTGTTTGTTTAGGCCCCTGCTTTCCAATGCCTCTTTCACATCATCTATTCTCTCCTTTCTAGTCTTTTTTTACCTCCCAACATTCTTAAACGCGTACTCCTCTCACCAACCTATCACCTTCCTCCGTTCTTTCCAAATAACGGAAACATCCCAAAACATTTTGAAACAACTTTCAACTAGCGCTAACCCTTTTATTACTCCTACACATCACCAAGCCTCTTACATTTCCAAATCTTCCTATATCACGAATGGTGAGGAAACATATGATGTTACAGAGCTTCAGCCTTTTGTTCCTTCTTTACATTCAACAAGCACGCACCACGTCCATACAGGAAGGTGGGTCACCATTCTCTCCATACATTTACACCTTCAATTCGGTTTAATAGCTTCTACAAATTCACTCCTCAATATTTATTAGAATCTTTTATCTTTCACTCTCTCACCATCCATAATCCATAATGATTTTAAGTGCTCAATCATCTAAGTCCCCATTTCCTTGACTCATGGTCACGTTTAATTTCTACTTCCTCTTCTTTTGAAGACTTTCAAGTTTTTTTTCCTTTTTTATTCTGATGTTTCTTTCCAGTACTCTGTTGGTAGTGTATCGTTTGCTAACATCAGTTATTTCATATTCCATTTCCGACCCTTATTATTCAACAACTCACCTACATCTGCTATCCTTTCTCTGACTTCTCACATCATTCCATCCATAGAGGTAATCAATACACATTTTGACTTATCACACAGTTGTCTTTTATACCAATTCAGTCACTCTCCAACCTAGAAACTCTGCCATATTATGCTTCTCTTCCATCATAGAAACTAATTTGGGCTCTTGGCAATTTTATCTTCTGTTGAATACATTTGCTTTTCCAAGATTCAGCTTGTAATTTAACTGTTTCACAGTAAACATTCATATTCTGGAAAATATTTAAATACTCATACATCCAAGTAAGAAATTAAATTACCGTTCATGCATCCAACTATAGTTCTATTCAATCTGCTGAAGAACGCCTTACAATTTTTCGTGATTCGGATATTCAAAAATCAAAAGTATCATATCTCGCCCATAACATGTTTTTACATATAGTGGTGAAAAATAATTTTGGATTTAGAACCATAATCAAATACTGTACGAATACTTTTGATTTTACCTTATTACAATTTGACATTATTTTCCTTGCCATCCCTACAATACAGGTTTATAGAGCAGACCATCCACCCTGGCCCTTTAGTTTTCTTGAAGTGCTCTGCTGTTGAGAATCTAACGCCTTCCATCACGCATGTGTATCTGTGAATTTATGGATATAATTATGTACATACTGTTTCCATTATTTACCTAATAATTTCATATAAAAGTTGCTGAAATCTATACCAATCTGTAATTCCAAGTGCTAGTTACATCAGTAATATATCATACCATACAACAATGTCACGTTGGGATGAAAACACTTCAATCCTAAGAAGCGTTTCTTTTTAAAACTAAAATCTTAGCACTTCCTGGAACTTAATTTCTGGACACATATCTTAGTCCATCAAGACACCTTCTTCGTCTCTATAAATTTCCATTTCCTAAACCTGTCCTTCACGTCAAGTTAAAGGGTTTTTCATTTAAACATAATTAGGCCCAAAACAGAGCTGGGAATATTTACATGTACAATTGTGAGATCGGTAATCCATCCAGTCTCCACGTCATGGAAAGTTTTGTGAAACGTCAGCTCTTGAATAAATGTATGCAATTAGAACGCCTTTCCATACACTCTTGATTGCATGCATATTATATATATATATATATATATATATATATATATATATATATATATAGATATATATATATATATATATATATATATATATATATATTATTAAATCATATCATATTTCCGTGATTCATATACATATATCGAGTTACAATGTCCTTTAATATCTAATTCGCTCTACATCGGAATTAATATATTTTCATATATGCTTAACCGAAGTTGAATTTTTTCTCGATAATAGGCTTGCCTGGACCGGGGCGCGAACCCACGGAGCCTTTCAAATCCAGGAACGTCAGTGAAGCTTTTAACTACTACACCACCGCAAGTAGGTAAAAGCTTCACTGACGATCCTGGATTTCAAAGGCTCTGTGGGTTCTTGCCCCGGCCCTGGCAAGTCTATTATTGAGAAAAAATTCCCCTTCGGTTAAGCATATATTAAAATATATTAATTCCGAGGTAGAGCGAATTAGATATTAAAGGACATTGTAGCTCGATATATATTATATATATATATATATGTGTGTGTGTATATATAGGTGATGCCGCGGAGGAAAATGAGAAGAAGAGAATCGCCATGATCTTTCGGTGTACGCAACCCTTTACTTGAGGCACAACTGATCAGAACAGAGCAAAATCATAGTACAAGTAGGTTCAGTATCCAAACTGACATTACAGGATAAGCATAAGGTCCAATTTACTCTAAAGAAACAAAAAAAAAAAAAAACGCCCGTGCGCAAGATTAGAGATTTTAAAGCAGCCACCCTCATTTTGAAAAACAAGGAGGCATATATATATATATATATATATATATATATATATATATATATTATAATATATATATATGAATGTCTTTTAATGTAATACAACAGTATAATATGAAGATAAAGGCCCATGGAACAATATTTGAACGATGCAAATATATATTTAGAGGTCGGCTTCCTTCTGTGCTCATATTATACTGTTCTGTCACAGTAAAAGATATTAATTTCTCCAACCTTGAAAATGCAATAAGAGATGTGAAACGTCGGCAATAAATTTGTACATACGTGAGACATGCCTATATCTCTTCATCCTGTGTGTTGTTTATTCTGGACACCCTGCTACATACATACACTCACACACAGATACACACACACACACACACACACACACACACACACACACATATATATATATATATATATATATATATATATATATATATATATATGTGTGTGTGTGTGTGTGTGTGTGTGTGTGTGTGCATGTGTGTGTTTGTGTGTATGAGTCGCAGGGGGACTTAGACCAATAAATATCACATGCCTATTTCAGCTATTTGCTGTTAATGCTGTTAATACGGCGTTAATGTAATTGAACCAGAATAACACCCTTCAACAACAAGCACATTACCTATCTTACTTTTGCAGTAATACAACATCAAGGGGTATATCCATACACTTCTAATGTTACTATTTTCATGAAAGTGCATGAAAATATAGCAGCCGCTTTGTAGTATTACATTGATTAAACGAATGCCGCCTTCCATTTTCTCTAGGTTCGACGTTTTACGCTTGATCGGCTTGTGTTCCCTCTCTCTCTCTCTCTCTCTCTCTCTCTCTCTCTCTCTCTCTCTCTCTCTCTTTTTCTATCATTTTGGCAAAGTTTCTTGATAATGGAAAAATATGACCCATATACCACACTTTACTTAAAACCCTTGTATTACTGATGATAGATTTTTGATACAATGACAAAAGTCTGATAAATAATAGACGAATTCTCACACTCATTTTACTGATGATATTTTCCCAATTTATTTTTACTGTAACTTCATAGGCACTACAAAAATAAACACCTTATAGAGTAACTTCATTTTCAGATTCCAACCAGGATATAGGGCAGACATTTCTATTCTTCCTATCTCCAACACCCATTATGCAAGTTTTGTTTTGATTCAGCTCAGCGCCTGTGGCCAATTCAAATTTCCTATGACGCTATATATCTCAACAATGACTGATTTGTCCTCTGCATATCAAAAAATGGTAGCTCTAAGCCCATTAGGCAACTTTATTGAGGAGATTCTTCTTGATTGCTCTGTATAATGGTTCTTGGAAAATATAACAAACATAATCATAGACATTGGACAACCTTGTCTTATTGATTGTTTTACATTAGAATATTCCCTTATAATGCCATTTATACACGGGCACTATTGCAGTCAATGTACAACATTTTAATCTGACTAGCAAATTCTCTAGAGATCCCAACTTAGTCATTATTCTCAGTAGTTGTTTTATACGAACACTATAAAACGCTTTACTCCAATCTAAACTGATAATCTCTTATAAAAATAGTTACGTATTATTGAACTACATTTCACAGAGCAGAATTGTTCTTTATATATAATACTAGATAATAGACCTTCCATATGATTATCCAGTGATTTAGCGATACATTTATAATCAATGTTTAGTAACAAGATTGGTCTTCAGTTTTTTAGCTCATTTACACATTTTTTTTGTTTTGTTCGGAACAAGATTTTAAGTTGCCTTTTTCTAAGATTGTTTTTAGACAATGCAAATTTAACCACCATAGTAAACTCTATTTTTATGATCAGCCATAACTTCAACTAAAACTCTAATGCTAAGCCATCTTCTCCAGGAGTCTTACCTTTATTCATTGCTCTAAAAGTCTCCCACATTTCTCCCTTAATACCTCCTTAATAAACATTTCATGTTTTGCATCACAATATCTTTATTAACAAATTGCAAGAAGTGATCTAGAAAACTAGGATCTACATTTGCTTCAGAGAAGAGGGCTTCGTAATAAGATTTAACATAATGAATAATGGGCTGTGAATTATCGAGTGTTCCACTCTCCGTATTTAACATTCGCATGACTTTCGTTATGGCTCTTACTGTTTCCTTACTCAATAAATGAAGTGAGATTTGTTCATTCTTTAATCTATCATCAGCTCTCATTCGAACTATTATGACCTCACATGTGTCTTGTTTTATTGCTGTTTTATTGCTTTTAATCTGTCTTCAGTCTCTTTGACACGAACTAGGGATGCATCGTCACATGAGTGTATACCATTTGAGCATTTTAAAATGTTTTGCAGAAAGTTTAATGTAAATCACAAACTCCAATGTTTGATCACACAACTTGAAGTGCGATAACTAGTTGCTTACACTATAGGCTAGGCTAAGCTAGGCTAGGCTAGGCTAGTATTGGGTTAAGAATACTCCTAGTTAGGTAGTCCCTCAATTATAGTATTGGAGAAGGGAAAGATAAGGAGATTCGAGCTGAAATAGAATTAACAGCTCTCAGTACAAAACCACAAAATACTGATATTTCCGATTATTTCACTGTATATGCAATAACATCAATACAATTACATGAAACTAAAATAAATTTATATTTACTTTGTATCCCAACAATGCAGGCCACATTCAATTCACAACCACAGGGTTCACAGATAAGGACTCCCGCCCAATCACCTACCAATATTAACGTATTTACACATTCATCCACACCATATACTTTACATACAACAAAAAATAACACAGTAGCTTGCTCACGAGAACTCCATTCCTCGTCTTCTTCTCTAAATCCTGCCACAGAAAATGCAAATTATTTTGGTGAAACTGTGTAAATAACACATCTTACATTGAGTGTCCCACATTTTTCCTGAGCAGTTTGTTTCCATAGCTTTACAACAAATTTCTGGAATGCATTTCCTTTTCCGAATCTAATAATGATCTTATCTCTCAAATACTTAGTACAGTAATGTTTTCCAACTCAATATACATCCTATTAAACAATAGCTCCCCAACATCATCCTGTGTAGGTTTATTTACAGTCAGAAACACTAAATCCACCGAATTTACTCTCCTTAGCGTAGAACAGAAAGACATTTTGGAGACCCCACACTCACTGTGAGCGGTGGAAGAGGCGGATGGGGGTAATATATTACACAGGGGAGAGTGAAGGGTGACGGAAAGCCATTTAGCGGTACACCCTTAAAGCTAATTGCTTTATGGACATAATTATACAGTCGCTGGCCAGAGATTTCCCTGGATTTGGCCAGTATCTCTACGGTCAATAATAACACTTGACATTTGTTAAACTCTTACATAACTAAACTTCTTGATTCAGTACATGATCACACGTTAATGGATCCCAAAATGACTCACGAATCTCTTCAAGGAACAGCTGAAAAGGACCGATATACGGAGCCGAAAATACAGCGGCTCTTTCAAGCAGTTCCAACACCTCTCCCTCTATCTGATGAGTAGAATGGAATAGGTATCTGACAAGATGTGAGTGGAAATTGAAATATTCTTTGTTAAGGGACTGCAACCAAGTCTGCAAACATAATTTCCACATATGGGCGAGTAACTGGAGGTCCGCACCAAGTCTCTTCAATAATTCCAAGTATTTGGAACGCCTTCAAGGCGTTCCAGGGGCAGAATCATGTTGACATATATCTTAGGTTCATTTATTCCATCCCATTAGAAGACGAAAGCAGAAAGACAGGTGCAGATCAAAAGGGACGCTGCAGAGATCGTACTACGGCCTGTGCAGAGCAGTGCTCGGCTCACTGTCGGCAGTACTCATTCTATGCTTAGTTCGAGTTTCTGCCTCTTAAGACGAATCGCTGTGGTTCGCTGATCATATGGTAATTGCTATGAATTGTTTTGGCCATACTTCCCAAGTAACAAGAATCTGAAATTTGTTCACTTAAAAGTAGCTGACTAATGATCAATTTCTTTTTCTTGAGTAGTAACTCTTCAGAAGACGCCTTGATTAAACTGAAATTGAATATGATTCTTTTAATATTCAGTCAGATTTCAGAACCTTCTGAGATATAAGTATCTTGAAATTTAGTATTCAGAGAAGAGATTTGTATGGATGTTAGAGAGAGAGAGAGAGAGAGAGAGAGAGAGAGAGAGAGAGAGAGAGAGAGAGAGAGAATAATTTTTACTATGGTTTATGTACTATATGATGATGAAATTTATTTTGTCAAATGAATAGAAATATAACCTTTAATAAGCGCTAGTTATTATTTTGGTTACATTTAGTTCCCGTTCTCACGCGTAGCTATTTTGAAGTCAGTATGTCTAAGAATATGAAAAACTCCATGAGATCTTTGCAAACAGTTTTTTATCATCTTTATGGTTAGTTATTGCAATATCAAACCAGTAGTACTAAGCGGGTATAGCTTATCGACTGATTTCGGAAGGAATCTTGTACTGAACCTGCACATCTGCTCACTCTGTTCAGTCTAGTAATCGTTTATACAAGTGATTGCAGTAACGTTTGCAGATCCAGTGCTGATCGTGGCTGTTATCTCGCTCTCAGTAGCAGCAGCAGCAGCAGCGCTCTGCTCCCAACCGTGAATCCAGAGTTCGATTTCCGTGTCAGGAAAGAAAGGATATGGAGCCGTTTCTTTAAACCTGTGTATGTCTCTGATTTTACAACATTCACAATGACCTATTAATATCTTCCTGTAGTCAGTCCCTATAGTCAGCCTACCATTTCCAGCGAAATCTCGAATTCAAAAGTAATTCCTCGTTACTTGGAATGGAATCCATCACTGTGGTCCCAAACTCA
Source organism: Macrobrachium nipponense (assembly GCF_015104395.2). NCBI lineage: Eukaryota > Metazoa > Arthropoda > Malacostraca > Decapoda > Palaemonidae > Macrobrachium > Macrobrachium nipponense. The sequence continues at coordinate 72,052,668 of NC_087217.1, read as the reverse complement.
ATAGCATTACAAATGTCATCAAGCCTCTAACTACCAAAGAAACTGGCTGTATCGATTGTGAGGGCGTAATGTTGTAAGCAAAGTGTGGTTGTTTATTTGAACTGATAGTTTTTCTTTAGTTAATCAACGATAAAAAAAAATTATTTACGTTGGAGTTGATATTTTTGCCCTCTTTTTATATTTTTCCATAATAAATTCATTTTCCTTGAATGAGCTTTATTTTCACTTTGTCTTCTTATTTTGAACGTTTATTCTGTTAATTTTCTACTTTCCAACCTTCATACCTCAGAAAACTGCATCCATAAAACTATGAATTTTATATTCCGGTGCGAAGCAACCAGTTGCCAACAGCTTCGCTGGCCGCAAATTACAACGATTATTGCTTATTAAAACAGAAATTTCCTTTTATGCTGATTTTATGGACAACATTACCATCACTTTCATTCTGTGCAGCGGCGGTTAATTACCACTTGGATCTGCTGTAATGACAGCTATGGGCTACAGAACTGCTTTGTAACATATGCAAATAGAAAAAAAGGATGACAATATTAACTTGTTTATAACGTAAACTATAATTTTGGATTTGGATTAACTTTTGGTTTGTTCTTCATAAGAGAGAGAGAGAGAGAGAGAGAGAGAGAGAGAGAGAGAGAGAGAGAGAGAGTCTTTGATGATGCTTTAATCAAGCGAGGTCATGTAGAGTATTATATTGAAATTAAGCGGTCACATATGTCTCCATGTAGAACTTTTAAATCGTGGCCAGATCTGCCGAAATTCTGCAGAAAAAAATTATCTGCTTCAAAATGAACTTTTGTCAATCCATTCAATTATTCACTGAAGTTCAGCAGTCTGCACAAGAAGAAACTGTACAGCGTAAGAGAACTTTCATGAAAGTGTTCGTTGCTGCTTAGAGTGAATCGGTTTTGAAACGACTTACAGTTGATTCATTGATGCCACCACGCAGGAAGACGTAAAGCAATGTCGCACCGTAGCTACTCACCTATACCTGCTGCCTGGTCTGGTCTGAGAGGTCGGCTCATCAGTGAGTTGCGCCCATGTGGGTGGAGCTTTAGTGACGTCAGTCGTAGCGACGTAAGCTGAGAGGTTTGACCTGACTTCCTTACATTTATACAGTAGTACTACTTATTAACTTCCAGCAGTTAGTGCTTTATTTGGATTCCTTAATGACAGCCAAAAGCCTATTAATTTGGGTATTCGATATTTTCGTTCCACAATAGAAGAAAAAACGAGAAAGAAATTAATATATGCCTACAAACTCGCAGCCGACGTTAATTTTAAGTGTGCTCTAATTTGTTCAGTCCATTTTAAAGCAGAAGAGTATGCTGATGACATGAAGTACCGACTGCTCAGATTCGAAAAAAACCCAGAAATCAACTTGTACTGAAGGAAGAGACTGCCACATTCTCCCCCTTCTCCTCACCCCCATTTATTTTCTTTTCACCTTATGGTAAGTTTCATTACAAGTTGAGCAATTTGCCAGAAACCTGCATGATCCATTTCTTTTTTTCGACTCATTTCGACTCATTGTTTTGCCTATCTGTGACATCTAGATTACGATTCAGTAAACTGCAGCTGACTTTTTTCAAATTAAAGTTCCCGGCCGTTGTCTTTAAGTAACTATTAAAAATTTAAAATATATTGCCAGTTTTGGGTTCCATAAGCGCACAGGAGTTGTTACTGTGCACTCATGAAAGTTCAGAAATATAACACTGTCTTTTCAAGTAGCAGTGTACCTGACACTTTTCAAGTAGCAGTGTAGCTGACAAGGGAGGAGAAACATACGCACGAGCCATAAACACAGGACTGAAGAAGACAGCCAGGGTAATTTTAGGTGAAATGGAGAATTAACATTCAGAGACCACTAAAGTTTCTCCAGAAGTCTCTGCTCAAAAATTATTTCACGACACAAACAAGTTGAGGAAGTGGAAGAGTTAAAGAAAAATGTAGATCATTTGGAAAAGGCTGATCAAGAAAACTGGTAAACCTGTCAGTCAATGGAGCGTTGAAGACATATCACTACCGTTCACTCTTAGAAGCATGAGCACCAAATGCTACTAATATTTGCTTGCTAAGAGAGGATTTCATTTGCAATCAAAAAGCACGCTGACCACGCAAGCAGAAAATCTGAAGTGCGAGCCAGGCATTTTCCATTCTGTACTGACGGAAGCAGAAAAACTTGCCGTTAGTGGAGTCATAACAAAGGGATGGACGTTTTATATGAATCTCATGCTAAAATTCAAAATTGTTTTGTATAGAGGTTTAAGGGGAAGCAGGAAATAATACATATACTACCAATAGGATGGCTCCATTGTGCATAGGTATATTACTGATATTAAAAATGTTGGGAAAGCTGGCTTTGCTGTTATGGCGAATGTCCATGATCTAAGTGCTTATAATTTGCGGGTTAGGAAAGAATTCGGGAATGAGCTTAACCTTGAAAAAAAAAAAAAAATTAAACCCCATGTCCTAATAGGAAAATGTTCATATTTGCTGATTCTCCCAATGTGATAAAGTTAATTAGAAATCATTGTTTAAACTACAGTTTTCTTATGGAAATGGAAATAGTGTATCTGATTCTTGTATCCATGAAAAGCTAATTAAAACCGGATCAGAATATGCGTTAGCGTATAAAATTAAACACAGCGTGTAAAGTATGTTGTAGAGCAACTTCCAAATTCACATGTACGGGCACTGCATTTTTTTTAGGAGAAAGAGGTTTAATAGAAAGTAACAATTGGAAGGATACTGCCGATTTTATAGCTACAGTAAATAAATGGTTTGATGTCATAAATTCTTCTTATGGTGTTTGGTGGCATAAAGGCCTGCAGTGCATTTGAGCTAAATTTGGATGGCCAGAAAGTGCATAAAAAATATTGATGTTATGCTGTGAATGAGGGTAAAAAACCCCAGATTTCAATGCCTTTGAAAATTCCGGAAAGGTGTGAAATCATTTTGCAGCACAATGATTGGGTAACATATCATGCATTAGGTTGCATTAGGAAGATGAGTGGTTCACATGATCATTCCTGTGCAGCTAATTTCAAATATAGAATAAAAAACGTTTTGCTAGGTAGGGGCGTTGAACTTGTTAGTGATAAGGCAAACTGTAACAAAGGACCCGTTACCCCATGAAATGGTACCATCTGGATGTAATAGAAACGCAATTAATAAACTTTTCCTTGACAGGAACTGGCCTTGGAAATATACAAGAAAAAATAAATTTATAGAAACCAGGAATTTGATGTGGATCTTATGAATGACGAAGTTTTTTTTTTTTCTTATTGTTATATATATATATATATATTTTTTTTTTAGGGAACAATCTTCGCAGCTAAATGTCAGAAATACGGAGACAATAAGTGAAGGGAAACTGTATACCATTAGACGACTATTTTTTTTTTTATTATTAAAAAAAAGGTTTTGAGAAATATTTACAGCATTTCATGGCAATGGTCTTAGACCAGGAACGGACAGCATTAAAACTAGCTGCTGAAATGAAATCTTCTGTAGTTTGTGTTCCAAACGAGGTTAATTTTTTGCCAAAATATCAGTTTTTTTCTTAAGATGCGGCACCTCAACAACATTATCAATAAAAATAACAACAAACAGAAGACTTGAAAGAGCACAGTAAGTAAGAAAGACCATGAAAACAACAATTTAGTTTTCCCTTAGGAGCTCCCTCGTTTTTGGCTTGTCACCAGCCAGGTGTCTCTGGATTATATACAAATACAAAAATAACGTCGACATCGTAATTTCATCTCCATTAAAATGCCCTCTTTGGTCTTTGAATCTGTCAGGGTTAAAATGAGAGTTCAATGTACCAAAAACAACTTTCTTTACGTTAATCCATATGCAAATTTCATTCTAGGTAGGTATCCCTGGACTATATACAAGTACGAAAATGATTTTTAGAATATCTTAATTCCATATCCAATAAACTGTCATCGTTATTCTTTAAATCTTTTAGGGTTAAGGTGAGAGTTCATTGTGCCAAAAACAATTTTCTCTTTGTTGAGCCGTAGTTCTTTATGTAGGATTTAGTTCTTAGGAAAACCTTCTTTACGTTAATACATACCTCTTTGTGTAGGATTAAATGAAAATCAGTACATTCCAGTAAACTTTGCGTTCTCTATGACTTCTAAAGAAGCATCAGATTATTATGAAAATGTCACTCTTTGTTGTATGGTCTGCCATAAGGAAAAAGAGTACTTAAAGTGAAACAAAATGAAAATATCTATCCCTTTAGAAGTACTTCCCTGGAGGGGTACCCTTGCATTGCATTATTTCTTGTCAGAGTCAGTGCTGTCAGTGGAGGATGTCCAACGCGGACATCCTGCGTAAAGCTGGTATCACACTAGTCATTTCTTGCTCGCGGTTTTGGCCAGCATCCAGCCGATGCTCGCGAGCAAAATTGTTGTATCGTCACACTAGGACCTCGTGGTTTCGAGGAGCAGTAGGAAAAAGTAAACAAAACCCATCAGCTGATATCATTGTCGGACTGTTGCAAGATGTGCTGCAGTGATGTGTTTTCTCGGAATCTTACGCGAATGCAAGAGTAACAAAAAACGTTTGTGGGTTCGAGAGTGACTCAGGAGAAGAGAAGCCAAAGGTCTGAGAGTACGTCCTATCAGCAGCTGCCATCTTGTTTGTTTACACTACGTGGTCGCTCGCGGTTCGTGCTCGGTGCTTCCCGTCCAGACGGGAGGCTAAAATCTCGAGCTAAAAGCTCCCGGTTTTCCATTTTCAGCAGCAATGGCTCGCTGCTGGAGAAAAAAATGCCAAGTGTGAGGCCACCTTTAAGAAAACAAATTTTAGCTCACTGACGAGCCAAGCTATCAGAGTATATTTAAAGGACCTTGCCCGCTGCATCTTGGGGAATCAGACCAACCGGTAGTCATATAACGGTAAATGCCAGAGTGCTTGAAGGTTTATTTCGCACTTTGACTATTTGATTTAAAAATTCGTGTTAGCTCTCGCTCTTCCTTGCTAGTAACGTAGTATAAGTAGTTTTCATTTTATTTATAGCGTTGCATTTGCATACAGTCTAAACTTTTGAGTTAATTTCTAATTTTGCTTTCAGAATCATTTCTTTGTTGGTAGTTATTCCTTTTTAAGATTCAGAGATGTGTCAAGCTTAAGCCGATACATTTTATTTGTGCATTCATATAGAGAGTAATATTCCATATGCAATTGATTTCGAAGGACTTGCATCATGTGTTTATCTAATACATGATTTTCATTTAATGACCACCAATAAGAATTCAGTGTCTGTGGATTAGAGTTGACTTTAGCAGTGTTCATTTGCCTTATTAATAAACAAGGTTCATAACATTTCTGAATAAGAAATTCCTGGTTGAATGATTTAGAGATATATACAGATTGTACATCCAAAGTCACAAGCTACTGATTGCTGGGATGAATCTTATGGCCATTTTTTACACGGAGCACAAGTAATGCATATGTTGCAGATGATTAACTGGCCTAAGGTAGCAGCACGAGACATGCCTGCCCCCGCCGTTGGGTTCGGTATTCAGGCAGGAACATGTTAATACAGATTTTTATTTGTCAAGACTAATCGGTCACTGAATTCAATGAATTCATCCCTTATATGAATGAGCTCTTTCACTGGAGTTAACTGGCAATCGAAACTGAAATAAATGAAGTCCCAACGTGCCCATGGTAAAGACAGTCTTCCCTAGAAAGACAAATATGAAAATTTCCAAGTCTGGCATTGCCCTGAGAGAGATTTCACCCAACGCACACTATATTCAATACGGTTCTCTTGCCCAAACTCCTCAACTGCCAAAACTGCTCCCCTAGTCCTCCCTCTCCTTCTTTTATAGAAATCGTCGGCGGAAGTGTTTTGCATCATCATTCACATAATAATTAAAATGACGCCTTATGTACGTCGCTATTCACCATCACTGCTGAACTTCAATGTTCATTGTTTTCCATCATCATCATTTTCTGCCACCATTCACCCTCTCACTATTGAATACAGGGCGACACTCGTACTGCTCAGTTGACATCCAGCTTTTCCTTTGTTTTCTAAAACTGCTGAGCTCGTCCGTTTCCAGCGACCATGGAATCGGAATAGTCATTACATTTTTAATCAGCCACAACTTCATTCCTTCCTCTCCGTCAATTATATCGGCTCTTATCCATAACTAAACGTGTTCCTTTTTTGGGAGGCTGCTATAATAGTATCACACTTTGTAATAGTTTTACTGTAACACTGCCAGAGTACCTAGCTGACTCTGGCAGCTTTTAATTCAACTGAACTCAAGTAAAATGAACTGCGAGGTCGTCTACAAATATACATGATAGGTATAAATAAGTAAAGTTTAAAAACTTCCAGTCAAATACAAGTTTCGAAGACAATAGAAACTTAAATTCTAAGTGTAAAGCAACTTAAAACAAAACTGAAAAAGTGGACCAGTTATGAACGGTATGTCAACAAAACAAAAAATTCAAAGTGATAAGCAACTTCAGGCAACATTCAGTGGGTCAAAAACTTACCGACAATATCCCATCAAATTCAAATTCGAAAGCTACTTCAGGCAAAACCTTAATTCTTGAATTATCTAAACAAAGTCAGCTATCCAGGTTACATAAACTTCACTAAATCCTCACTCTTCTCTAGACGGTGGAATCAACAGTAACATAACCTGCAAGATGCATTACTTTCGGGACCTCTCCTTTATTTTCGATGCATTACTTCTGACGATAAATCATGACGATGCCCACAGTAATAGACTACACGAACGACTACAATAGTTAAGACAAAAGTTGTGTAGTCTCGTGTATTCAATTTTGCAATCTGCCTCCTTCCTTCCACTGACTGTAGAAACAATTGAGGAATCCTTGTTTAAAGACAGGCGCTGGGATCTTAACTCTTTAACCTTTCAATATATATATATATATATATAGATATATATTATATATATAATAATATATAATATATATATATATATATATATATATAAATAAAGGTTTTTTGCCACGAAGGAAAAAATGAAAAAGCGAGATAGCCAAGTACTTTCGGTCCTGTTCGGACCCTTTACTGAAGGCAAATTGATTTTACAGAGGACAACATACTCAAAAGAAGGCTTAATATCCAAACTGACACTACAAGATTAGCAATAAGGGCGATTTCACTCTACAGAAAGGAGGAACCGCCTGAGGGTAGCCACACCTTGAAGGATACACGCAGTAAACAAGTTATTCTTCCAGAAAACAGTACATTTTGAAAAAACACGGAAGCATATACAATTTAATATCATGGATTTTACACAAATTTTTCCAAAAAAATATTATTAATGAAAAGACGAAAGAAAATATAAATATATATATCGAGCAAGAGAAAGAGGGAGAGAGAATATCGAAGCAGAGAGAGAGAGAGAGAGAGAGAGAGAGAGAGAGAGAGAGAGAGAGAGAGAGAGACAGACAGACAGACAGACAGACAGAGACAGAGACAGAGAGAGAAAGAAAGAAATAATAACTCTATACAAGTGGGACTAATTTATTAGTTGTTCATTTATTTTGAGGTCCTTCATAAACATCTTACAAATATATGGGTCCAAATGGTACATTCCTGGACTAAGATTTAGGTTGTTTTTATTAATGATTTGTATAATTGCCGATTCCAGTAAATTTCTTGAAACATAATCATTAGATCTAGCAATTACCGAGGTATCAACCCAATTAATACAATGAGATTTTTCACTCAGATGGATAAACAGTGCATTTGAAGTCTGGGCTGTTCTAACTGAATACATATGGTGCTTAATACATACACATAAATTTTTACTTGACTGACCAATGTAAAACGATGGCCAATCCTTACAAGGAATTTTGTAAATGATGTTGTTATTTGTTACGGGACTATTCTTAATTAGCATATCTTTAATTGTATTGTTATAAGAGAACACTACATTAACATTAAACGATTTAAATTTCATAGTTGACTGAAATGAATGAGTCAGTTTTTGTAATCATTTGAAATAAAAAAGTGCTTTAAGATTTTTCTTTAATTAACATTATACTTTTGTGTTATTTGCACAAATTTAACATATTTTCGTTTAATACCATAGCAGTTGTATTTTTTTTACTTTAAATTGATTTATAACTTTTTTTTTATATAAAATGCCCAATAAAAAATTTTACGCCAAAGAAAATCTTTGAAATCTTCTTTTCATTTTTACAAAGCATGAAAATTGTAGACGTGAAAGGGTTTAGTACTTGGTTTATGAAATTTGACAAAAAATAAATATAAAAGTAAAGGTTACCTAATTTATATACTGTATATGGTTGTACATATATTTTGAAAATCATGATTTCTAGTATTTGTATATTGGAATATGATAGTATACAAAATGTACCTTACGGGCTAAAGAAAGATCCAAGTGGAAATTGTATATCTGAAAATATATCTAAGCCTATGAATCAATATGAAATTTAATTTCAAGTAGAAATAAAGGGAACAGTATACGATTGAAATGCTCTTGTACATTTTAGGGTTAAATTAGCAGTGATGTTGTCTGAGTTTGTTGAAGGACCAGGAGAAACTAACAGTATACCAGAACATGGAAAAGAAGTACCCGTAAATGTCAGTAGACGGTGTTCTTTAATTATTTGTTCCTTAGGCCCAAGTTATTGTGGGAAATTAAATGCATTTCGCCACTTTTCCAAGTTGTACCTTTGCAAGTTAGCATGATATATTTTTTTTATATTGATTTATAGGAAAACAACCCAAAATAGTTCATTCGCGTTTTACATAAATGTGTGATCTGCAAGAGAATCTACGAAAAGCAGCTGAAATTCGTTTTACTCAAGTGCGAGATGTTTTCAAAGATATCACAAAGTATATTTTGGCTTAAATTGCAAAAGATCCTATCAAAATGTATTATCACAGTGACTGTAATTTGAGATACAATGCTGTTAAAACCCCAAAGAAAAGGCCGTCCTAAGCGCAAACTGAAACTTCTTACACCGACCCAAAGCCACACGATCATCTTCAGAGCTAACAAAATCTAATTCAAAAGGTATACTTGAAGCGCCTCAGTGGTGTGATCAGTATGGTCTTGACCTGCCACCACCGAGGTGGCCGCGAGTTCGGTTCTCGGGCATTCCATTGAGATGTGAGAGATGTGTATTTCTGGCGATAGAAGCCCACTCTTCTCGACTTGGTTTGGAAGTCACGTAAAGCCGTTGGTACCGTTGCTGAATAACCACTGGTTCCATGCAATGTAAAAACACCATACAAAAGGTATACTTTATGAAAAATGTGTTCCCTGCCCTCACAAGTCGAAACGAAGTAAGAGTGGTCATGGTACCATTGAAAAATTCAATAAAATTGAGTCAATGCAGTCCAGTGCTGACGTTCTCAATGCCACAAAATTTCGGAACTTGAACAAAACCAAAGAATACCATCTTGAGCAACTGAGGACCTGGCTGTTTCTGAGCTGTTTTACGTAGAAATTGACGTTTGCGTGAATTGTACTTTGCCTCTGATTCCCAACGTAATTAGGAAAAGGAGCAATACTTATACACCTTTTTAGTATTAATGGGGACTATAACAAGTAAGCTTCCAGTAGTTAGATCAGCTTTAAGAAAGGTATAGAGTAAGTGGGTTAGTTCAGTGTGGAATATTGGGGCGGGGTACTTGCTAGATTTAAATTTTTGCTTCCGGTATCATTTTCTTTGTATTTTTCAATGGTTTACTGTGTTAATTTTATCAGTGTTTGAGTTCATTTGCATAAATTACAGATACATATGAGTCGGTTACAGTTATCTTTAATTTCCTTGTCTTTCTTATAACCAACAAAATAGAGAGACAATGGAAATTTCAAAGGCTCTATTGTTCATTTTCTTTCGATTATTTTATTTCCCTTTCCATAATCTCCTTTTGGAAATATGTCAACTTATAATAAAGTATGTAGACTTTTTTTTATGCGGAATAACAATTCTATGGGTTATCCCGTCAATAGCAACTACATCCTGGTACTCACTGTGTAAATCAAAGTTTGTCTCTGACGTATTCTTCTTTTACTTCTTTCATGTGACTCCATATCTTAACTCTTCTTACTTCTTCTTCATAAAATGAGTACTTATTCACATTATTTATCTTTACTGTTGCAGTATTTGAAATTTCCTTTTCTACGATTGGAACAGGGATGAAGGAGACTTCAGCCAGTCTCATTTCTCTTCCTTCTTGCAATACCATCTTCCCTCCTCGATTGTTTGTTGTCTCTACAACTAATTTACTTGGCTAGACTTGTGTAAACTTGAGGAATATTGAACCAGGTGCACCTGCGGCATTTCTCTGAGTGATAGAACTTCCCTCCCTTCACGTATTAGATTCACAACTCATTTTATCCGTGTGTTTTCTCGAGTTTTAAGTCTTAAATCGATTACTAGATTTAAATGAGTTTCTTGATTAGATTTAAATTTTTCAGCAATTTGTTGGGAATTCGTGTTGCATATCTGATCACGTCCTGTATTTCCCCTCTTTAGAATGCTTTAAGAAAAAAACGTTTCAGTTAAGTATGATTTCTTCTGTCTACTCTACAGATAGGAATTCCAGGAGAATGATAACCGTCTCTTTTATCAAGTTCTTTAAGGGCACCGATTGTAATCCCTTTTCTGGCCATGGCTGGAAAACCAATTAAGTGGGCAAGTACCACAATCTTTCCCAAACTGATTACTGGTTCAGTCTGTCCTTCAATGGAGTAAAAATCTTTTTAAGTATTGCTTCAATTCCTTTCATGTTTTAAGTCTTCGATTGGCCTGTAAATAAAATTAATATTCTATATCACCTGTCGAGTGATCAATAAAGCTTTTAACCTCGTATGGCTTTTCCGCCTGATTTCCCGCTAAAGAGTTGAAATGAGTATTTAATTGTTTTATCCAGGTTTCTAAATTACTGAAATTGTCTTCCCCTTTCCTTCACCAAAATTTAATCATGTGCAGTTTGCCTGGGTCATTTTATGCGTGAGCACAACACTGAGTAGTTGCAGCATTTCTAAGGTCGCTCATGTTTAATCCTTCCCTTTAAATGTGCATGCTTGACTTCTTGTAATAAAGTGTCTTACTTTCTCGACATGAGTTTAATCAATAGCAGCTAATTCTTGTTTCATTTAATACAAAAGAGATATACTCCCCTCAAAAAAAATAATGTCCTTCACAAAAGAACTGTAAAAAAGTTTGACAGAAATCATTCTCATCAAATGAAATAGCATAAAATTAATAAAGTAAAATATAAACATTTAAGCAATTTAATAAATACCAAAATAAGTCAATTTTCTTCCATCAAGTTGTTAGTAATAATTTGTAGAGAAAGAAGTAAGAAGTTCACTAGAAATTAATAACCTTGTGTAGAATGATTGTGTTTCTAATGTAATAATCATATCGTATCTAATTCTTTTTTTTTCTTTAATTGGACTTCTAAGAACTTTATGTGTAAATTGTGACACTTTGTGGATATCCTTTTCTTACTTTGGTGCCGTGAATTACAAGTAGATCATTCATCGTAAGATTAAGCAACCTGTTAAGAAATCTATAAAATATAACGAGAGGAAAGCAGTTTTTTTTTAATAATTGGACAAGAACGTGATTTCATCATGGAAGGCAGTTCAACTTAAAGTAAGCGTGAATAACCTGTGAAGGAAAGTAGATACATAATTCATTTTATAAGAAACGGGAACTGTAAAAATTGGTATCCAGACCGGTAAAAGTGCTCTTTCTGAAAATGGCAGTGTGGAAACCCTTCGTGATTTCAAAAACAACTGGTTTCCACTCGTCATTTTTCATAGATCTTTTAACAGGCTCGTCTTCTTGCATGAAAATAATTTTGGGAGAAATTGCATTATTTTATCTAATAAGGAATTACCAGCTTTAAATTCAAAGTTAATTCCTAAGAACCCACGAACCATCTTAGAGTGAGTCCTCTGCTTGCATCCAATGTAATTTATAAACATACGTATATCGGATGCACTAGGAGAGCTACTAAGGG